>NW_008752203.1:172838-181774 GCF_000715545.1 Opisthorchis viverrini | reverse complement strand
TCAAAAGTGAGTTTCTTGTCCAATCAGAACGAAATTAGTGTTGAACTAAGGACGTGACCTTAGGTCATGAGTGATTAATTTCCTTGGGTTTTGTGCGGAAGTTAAATTTCGAGATCAGTAGCTCCTTGCAGTTCTATATTCACGAGTGCATCAGTCTAGGAGGTCCCCGTCAAAAGCACTCAAACGCAACTGGCGAGACAGGCTAACAGGAAACAAAACTAGATGGTGGGAATCGATAGTTAACCCGAAGTGCGAGGATATCTTTTTGTCCTGAGGTATCTTAGTCGAATCACACTGGGTGTTCTATTCACAGGGGAAGTTTTGTGCCGATGGTGATTTTTTACCTCTCGTCTATCACAGTCTAGTTTGCACAGTGATGTAGTGGCGTATACTTTTTTCAGCATGGGTATTCAAGCAGTACCACCCAGAGAAATTTTTTCAGTATCGACAGATGTCAGTAAATATATAAATTGCATTCATTCTCCGCAAAAAGTGAAGTTAATGGAGAGTGGCCTATATGCCGTCAGTTGAAACATATCCACTCTGGAAGAGGTTCGTTGGCATTCACCCTGCTCTCTGAAATTGCTGTTTTGTCACAGAATAAGATGGCCATACGGATAGGACAATCTCTCCGGAGGCACTACTCTTGTATAGCTTAAAATACCTGAAAACCTGGGTTAATCCTGATTACAGAGAGTCGAGAGAACAATCGCACATTCGTCCAGACGGGGTTGAACACCAGACCTTAAGATTACCTTGCGATACGGACGAGGCCGAACAAATAGTGTTTCGTGAATGTGGATGCGGAATTTTTTAATCGTGAATTTATTTTCGGTCAAGACAGCTGAGTTTTATGGTAGAAGCCCTTCTGATGTAAAGGATAGAGTTACGCAATCGGTTGACAGTTTCATTGACTACAGAGATAACAAAATTGGTGTATATTGCGGTTGTTAAAGGTATACGGACTTTTCCGCTGTGATACCATTCGACTTTGACAGGAGGTTGTACACGTTCATCAAAATGAAATTCTGGATGTCATTTTCTCCTGGCGTATTTTTAATAATTTGACCTCTTGTTCAAGGTGGAAGTCGACTGCCTCAACGTACAAACTGTGAAGGACATTTGTTTCAGGGACACAAAGTTGTTACTACCGATTCGATTTTGCAACCCACTTGGCTGTCAGTAAACGTTATATCTGAAAGACTCATCAGTAAACATGGTCGATTCGACATTCAGGAAGTGAATAATTATCATTCAACTCTTCTACAATACATCCGATAGAGGACCATTTTGGGTTCAAGCCACTTTCATTCTGCCCATTAACGACGGCAGTCTTATTATCGGTCTATTTGTGAGGGTGACACATGGGGTCTCCGAAACAATACGTGGGACCTGCTCCAAGTTCAACCACAAAAAGATTAGTGAGAGATTGTCCGAGATAAGAGCCCCTTGGAACGTCCTCAAAACCGGAACGACAACCTATTAAATGTAAGCAGTTCGTTGATAGCGCAGCCAAGTAAGAGTTGTTTCAAGGATTCTGTCGGTATTATTGAACGTCTTTTGATCATGCACAACTGCTGCGCTAATCCGAGCACTGGCGAAATGGCTACAGAGATTGGGCAACTACTTAACCCTATTATGGTAAGGTGAAATTTTTGTAATTGTACGAGCGTGGCATTGCTGGTCACTATGGCACTTGAAATTGGCGTCGTACACCAGTAAGATGAAGGAGCATACTTCATTCCAGTATGTCTGAACCAGTAGTATACTAGGGCGAGAGACATTACACCGCATACTCTGTTTTTTTTTAACTCACTATTCCCGTGATTTTCGCCAGCATCTTAAGACACACTTGGATAATAATGCTCAACCCTACGCGAAAGCTACTCAGCCTCTTAAGCTTTAAATTCTTTAGCATGCTACATTTTCTTCGTTCAGAGCCATTACTACAAATTATGCATGGTAAAGCTGTCCAGAGCTCTGTTTCTGGGCTCAGAACGACACAAATGAGACAAAAGTTTGAGTGGGGCTCAGTGTTAACCCACTCTTTATGAAGTCCGTGCCATTGTAACGAACCTTCTACTAGGGAACCAAAGCATTGCTGATTCTAGTGTTTTTTACCGAGGATGTTTAGCCCAAAGGCACTGAAAGTAAAGTATTATGCTTGGATAGAAATTATTCAGGGTGATGCGATACAACATACTGTTTGGTCTCGGTTTTAGACATGCCTAATCGTGAACGTTACAACCGACAGAAACAGTGTATCGGAGACTATGTCAACTCTACAGTTTGGCACAAACGCGCGTCAAGTTGCCCTTGGTCCAGCGAAAGCACACGTGATGAATATGGGACCGTAGCCGATTGAAGATGGCTTTTCCCCGTTTTTCGTCAATATGAATTGGAGCAGGACAGGGCCGGAGAACCCAGGGAGCTATGAGCATTTCTTCAACCCAGGTGGATATTTTATTCGCTTCATCTACAAGAAGGACTTTTGTTTTCTTTTTTATCACCACCTACTTTTGGCACCTACGTTTTGCTTAAAAACGGACTAAAAATATTCTTTGACATTCTTATCAAAATGAGTATTTTGGGATGCCTTTAAATACAACTGGGCATTTAAATAAACTAGTTTTTCATCGACTTTGGAGAGTGCACAGTTTGGTTGGTAGCGTTTTTTCAAACAGCCTACTTTGAACATGCGGCATTTTACAAGGACATGAGCACGAATGTGAATATTATTTTCTTATTAAATCACCCATCAGATTGCTGAAATCTCTTCGACAGCCCACGAGCGATTTCGTCCTTCTAGGGGGCCATCCGGTAGGCACAATCCCCGAGTTTCCTTCAACCTTTCAACAAGTTTGATTACACTGTGTTTTCTATCAGATTCCGTATCTATGCACAACGGTATTTCACGTTGTCAAACTCAGGCAGCAATAATCTGAATCAGCTGAACTGCAAAACGCTAATCAACAAGCGGATTATATTGAAACATGAAAAATGGTTTTTGAAACGTTTCCGCCACTGCCCATCGCTTATACAATATCCTCGTCCGCAATCGGCGTTTCAGTTTCAGAATTAGCTAAGTTTCCTACTGCTTCATTTAGTTAAACCGAGTTCCCGTGTGACCAGGCTTGGATAGATGCCTCGCCAATTTAAAGGCCAGAGGAGATATGCACAAAAGGCGAACCAACTTCAGAGCAATCAAAACAGATGTCACACGTCAGAACTTTTTTTTAATGTTTCACTTCAGTTGCTGTTCTCTCTGTTTAAAAGCTTGCCATCTTCATGTAAAGATCTAGGTTCGCCAGGTTCGTCGAAACGCTGTATCCTTTTGAATACTCAATAAACTATATTCGGTTACTGAAGGACCCAATGCGCAAACCTTTAATGGTGCAGACTCTATTGCCCAAGACGAAATCGGTAGACTTACTTCCGTTAAGCAAAACAAAGGAAATTGTTACGAGACACCCCGGTCGTCAACTGAACGTTATAGCACGTTTCATTTATTTGCACTGATCCAGTTCATTGTTTAACGTCATTCCATCAACCATATTGCCCTCTCAGCCACGGGCTGGCTGGGAGACGGAAAACGCTAAATTTGCGCACGTTGTTGATCCACAGACGGAACCCACTGCTTCTCATTAGCTCATTATTTAACGTCATTCCATCAATCATATTGCCTCTTAACCACGGGCTGGCTGGGAAATGGAAAAATAACTAAATTTGCTCACGTTTGCTCCACTGTCGGAATGTAGCTAAAGTGTGTACCCCTAAAACCTGCGCCGTGTTGATAGATCTGATCGTCACTGGTTAGGTTCTGTCAACTACGTATTGCGAAGTGGATTTAAAATTTCCCTTAAGGAGTCGGATGCTTCAAAAATGTCATATGCGTCAACTGACACACAGCCTCCTTAAGTTCAGGTAAACAATCTAATTGTTTGCAGGTAACTGAACTAACTGATGGGCGCAGAAAATTAAAGGTAGAAAAACAATCGCTGGTTCGGCGGCCGTTCACTCCAGCGCCAAGCGCCTGTTGCATAATCAAATGACTAATCTTCTTCGGCGAGGATTTCAAACGGTTCCGATCTTCTTTAGTGCAACAAACCAGAAGTACACATTGTTTATGGATGTGTGTCCAGAAATTGAGGCTTCTGCTCACATATTTTCCCGGACAACGGTTAATCCAATCTGCTTTCGAAACCCTGAGTTTGTCCTTTGCGACCTGGAGTGGAAGTGATAAATCTCTTCGGAATTTGTGGACGAAAGGCCGTAACGGTAAACAAATCTGTGCAGTTTGGAGCCAGTGAAGAACTGAATAATGTAAACATGTGACGAGTTTTGATGTGTAAAGACCAGAATGAATAACTTTAAGTGAATTCCCTAATGCACCTTGGGGGGTGGGGATCGTCACACACAACCTATGTGATGGACATTTCTCATCGTTCTATTAGTTTGTAACCCTTACCAAAGTGTCGCATCATGAAAGTGAGAAAGCGCTTTTTGAAAAATGCAAATGCAATATCTTTGCTTTTTGGATAAGCGCTGCCAGTCGACTTCAGACTGACAAATGATGTTCCCCATTAACTTTCAAATCCACATTTCAAATGTCACAAGCAGTATTATAAGGCAAAATCGACCGTAGCTGAATATTTTTCAGTAATTTTTTGCACCTAGACCATCTCACTTTGAAGAGACGGAAGTTTTTGTTCCCATCTTCCACACTTTTTGAAACCTCACGGGCCTAGTTTACCGTCTGTTGCAGCATCCTCAGCATTGTCGAAGTACTCAGAGATCCAAACGTTTGACGCTGTCTACTGGGCATCCGCTTCAAGCAGACTTATTTCTCTTCCTGTTTATGGAACCAATTAACCTTCAGTACTTAGACCTTAACGCCGGAAGTCTATCGAAGAACTAAAATGCTACAGAGTAGACTTCGCTGCACTCAGGGCACTTTTCACAGCCTATCATAGTCAACTACAATATACCGGTTTTCGCCACATTTTAAAAGTGACAGAAACAGAAGAATATCGATATGAATACTATGTTGGATCTGCATTTTCTAACTACGTCGATAGGAGAACGATGAGCGGGCCTTCAACTTGCTGGCAATGACCATCCGATTCTGACTGCTTGGAACAATGTTCGTCACACTTAGCAAGGCCTGTGCCCAGAAAATCGAACGACTCTTTGAGGAAGGCATCTACGATGCACTTTTGTTGGTCAATAACAAGCACCGTTACCCTTGGTGTTTTCGATTTGACGGGCATGCCGATACCCTTCGAAGATATTCGATTTCTTTGAAATAACATCAGCAAATGGGAACTGTAGAAACAGTCACTCAAAGCAATTAGAGTCACCCTGAACCAAGAAAATAAGCAAGGGGAAGCCTGAATTCCGGGAGTGCCAAATACAGGATAGTGGATAGCTAAATGCTAAACGCATCAGGAACCCGGCGGATGCCGACGAGGGTGTCACCAGACCACTCTGCAGCTGAGCTTTTTACGCCCTCGGAATAGTTCGGCTCTGAGAACTAGCCGTTTTAGCTTGCCTTTTGGTCGGACGGAACTGGTTTGTTGCGCTACTCTTCAAGATAATCAATCGTCCATTTGCTTGAAATGTAGCATACCTGTTTGCGATACTTCTGGCCGCGGTCAATTAAGAAGTAAAGTATCGCAGACATTGAATGCGTGGTCTGATCACGCAAAGCCAACAACGAGAGTGCGACACAAGGAACGATCTCTTTCGAGGCTGTGCTTGCTGAGATTACCAGAAAGTCGAACAAGGAATACTTTCCGTTGTGCTTATCTCCGTGAGCAGAAGAAATGCATATAGATACTCAGGTTATCGCCCGAATTTCATAGCTGTTATGGAACAGAGTTGAGATATAATGAAACACCCAGGAATAAGCATGATGTCAAGATGACCATTGGGTTTTTCAGATTTTGCCCCCATTTGGAAAGCTACTGTACCGTGTGTAATTAAGCAGCATTTTAAAAGAAACCTACTTTGTTGCGATGATCTTTGCATTATGAAGTTGTGAGTTAATTTATTTCAAAACAGTCAGCTGTCAAAACACCACGTACCTAGTGCACTACCCTTGAAAGAAAGAACGCTTTTGCTGCGGAGTTTTTTATTAGAGAAACATCACCTAAACAATTAGACTATTGGACAGGGAAGTAAAACTCTCAAATGCATCTTGTCTACAAAACTGAATATCCATCTTCTCCTTGAACGCGTCCTCTTGAACATTCCTGGGTATTCATTGACTGTCGCTCAAACGCAAGCAAATGCTACAAACCGACTCCACCAATTCCTTAAAAGATCTCACTTTTCAAGAGACGTAAAGTGGATTTACGAGAAGACACTACTCGCATGCCTCATCAGTAGTATCCACCGTTACACGCTTATACAATCTGATCGCGAAATATTTGAGCACGAAACTGACGGTGCAATATGAAAATTATCTACTTTTTTGTATCCTTCGACAGAATTGTAAGGCGAACCCAAAGCGTGGGTCAATCCATGCCCTACGTTAAATCGTGGGTGGCCGTCTATTCGTTAGGCCTGCACTGAGCCTGCCAGACTACGCGATAAGGAGAAGTCAGAGAACTCGGGACATTGCTGTATTGTAAATATGGTCCTTCACTTGCTCGTTCTGTAGAGCTAATGGTGGTGTTCCGGGCGTGAAGGTCGTTCACTTGTTCGTTCTGTACAGCCAATGACGGTGTTCCGGTCGTGAACAATTTCAGCCCCACTCAACTGGTTTTATGTTGCTAAGCCGTGGTTGGTGAGCTCTGCCAACTCACCAGTTTTCCGAAAGTGTCGTACCGATGGTGACTTTGGGGACGTGTCACTCTCTGCACATGAACTTTTCCATGACTGGGTGCGACTTGACACTTTAAGAATGAAAAACGATGATGTATTCAACGTTGATATTAAAATCATGCTAATAGTTGTGGCTTAGACGCACCTTGAGCAACTTCAATAATGCCAGAGCCAACCATAACCGTTACGTATGCAGCAATAATGCCGAACTCGAAATCGATCACCTAGTTGATCAAGATGCCAAATGATACGGGAGAAGCATTCAGGTCATCTGAACACTACTCTTTAGTCGCAGACAAAGTCATTTCGCAAGTGTCATAAAACCGCACTTTTGAGGCAGATTTTCTAGCATTAACCATAAGACAACATTTTACGGTAAATCGATCTTCCCAAGTCTTGATTTGGTTTCGGTTGACTGTAATGCTCTAACCCCAATCTCATGTTAGCTAGAATTCAACAATAATCGCCTTGCCACAGCAACCTCATGCCATGGAGGCTACAAAGCCGGAGTTCCGCATTCAGTCAATGTAAGATAATGCGAGTCATCGGGACAAACTTCGAACTATGCCGCGACGTTTGCCACAGCTGGTTCTACACTTGTTTGCCACAGATTGCTTGATGAACACATGAGTCTGTCGTGACCCTCCTGCGCCACAGGAGTTCGTGCTTCCGCAATACGAACATCTACCACTAAATTAGCTGAGAATAACTGAGGTCGATCGAGATGGCGAGATGGCCCAAGTGGTTGGAGCGCGAATTTACTAACCGGAAGGTTCGTGGATCGAATCCGATTTCCGCCTCTCGACTTCCCCTGTCTAGGCTTGGACAACCTGGCAATATCGCAGCCCTCGTGCTTCCTTCGGGTAGCATGGCAGCTAGGCACCGGAAGGGTGCTACAGCTGAACGAGGCCGATCGATCCACTGCAAATTTAGCACATAGTGTGGGCGTGATGGGTATGTAAAATGTGGGTACATGCTACGAAAAGGTACGTATTAGGTTCCCGTTATGTTGTCTTTTTCGTTACTGGTTCATACAAAGTTCGACCAAACATTTTGTGGAGATTAATTCACAGCTCCTCAACTTTCATGAAGAAAATATACCAAACTTAAATTGTCACTTGGTCTTTGAAGCTAGATGATTATGGGTGGTAGATTTCCAGAGGACTTTAAATATTCCATCCAACTGTATGTGAACCTGGTCTTGTTAAGTTAAGTTGCAAGTTAGACTGTCAGCAACTACTCTTATCAGAATTGTCTCTGGTTGGGTGTCAACTATTCTTGCAGACACGAAATATGGAGATATAATTTTGTACACACGTTGCAAACATACCAGAATAAAATGCCGGGGAATGTCTTTGACACCTGTCGCTTGGTTTCAGAGATATCGTCTTTGAATTATACCATGCAGTCAAAACTGACCATAAGAACTGCGTTGCTCGTCATGCTAAAAAGATTTAAGCAATCGAGCGACCGTGTAAACGTGTGCAAATCCTTAGAAGTGACGAATTTCTAAACGTTTATTAGGTAGCCCCAATTAACCGGTCATTCATCTAACGGTACACAAAGACTGATCTATCAGTGGTTTTGTTTTGATGGGTATATACAAGATCTTTAAACGGTTCTAAAGTGTAATCAGTGTGGGTACAAATGTATTTTTTTCAAATCTCATCTCAAGCAAGAAACTGTGGGGGAAATTCACAACAATCTTGAGTTTCCAATAACAAAAACGGTCTGGCTAAACTAAAAGAGAAGAACAAATTAACATAGCCACGTTTTGTATTGCTTTTAACGATTCACTGAGGAAAAGTGTCCTTATAATGCTTTGCAAACAATCCCTGAGAAATCGTTTCCCGATTTCTTATATTTCCATGCATACATGATCCACGACCGTCACGTGATCCGTAAATCCAGCAGATCGAGTTTTCGAGCCTCTAAATAAACCAACAGTGTTGCTCCAAGGACGAGTAGGGAAAATAAAACGGAGTGTTTTCGCACACCTCTCTGCCCGGCCGAATTATGGAGTTCCGTTCTATCCAGCTGTCGATGGGGAAAATACAAATTATAGACTTGTATACTAGCTCGGTATTCATAATACAAGTATCACATAC
>NW_008752203.1:141499-172106 GCF_000715545.1 Opisthorchis viverrini | reverse complement strand
GGCACCGGAAGGGTGCTACATCTGAACGAGGTCGATCGATCCACTGCAAATTTAGCACATAATGTGGGCGTGATGGGTATGTAAAATGTGGGTACATGCTACGAAAAGGTACGTATTAGGTTCCCGTTATGTTGTCTTTTTCGTTACTGGTTCATACAAAGTTCGACCAAACATTTTGTGGAGATTAATTCACAGCTCCTCAACTTTCATGAAGAAAATATACCAAACTTAAATTGTCACTTGGTCTTTGAAGCTAGATGATTATGGGTGGTAGATTTCCAGAGGACTTTAAATATTCCATCCAACTGTATGTGAACCTGGTCTTGTTAAGTTAAGTTGCAAGTTAGACTGTCAGCAACTACTCTTATCAGACTCTGGTCTGGTTGGGTGTCAACTATTCTTTCAGACACGAAATATGGAGATATAATTTTGTACACACGTTGCAAACATACCAGAATACCGGGGAATGGAATGTCTTTGACACCTGTCGCTTGGTTTCAGAGATATCGTCTTTGAATTATACCATGCAGTCAAAACTGACCATAAGAACTGCGTTGCTCGTCATGCTAAAAAGATTTAAGCAATCGAGCGACCGTGTAAACGTGTGCAAATCCTTAGAAGTGACGAATTTCTAAACGTTTATTAGGTAGCCCCAATTAACCGGTCATTCATCTAACGGTACACAAAGACTGATCTATCAGTGGTTTTGTTTTGATGGGTATATACAAGATCTTTAAACGGTTCTAAAGTGTAATCAGTGTGGGTACAAATGTATTTTTTTCAAATCTCATCTCAAGCAAGAAACTGTGGGGGAAATTCACAACAATCTTGAGTTTCCAATAACAAAAACGGTCTGGCTAAACTAAAAGAGAAGAACAAATTAACATAGCCACGTTGTGTATTGCTTTTAACGATTCACTGAGGAAAAGTGTCCTTATAATGCTTTGCAAACAATCCCTGAGAAATCGTTTCCCGATTTCTTATATTTCCATGCATACATGATCCACGACCGTCACGTGATCCGTAAATCCAGCAGATCGAGTTTTCGAGCCTCTAAATAAACCAACAGTGTTGCTCCAAGGACGAGTAGGGAAAATAAAACGGAGTGTTTTCGCACACCTCTCTGCCCGGCCGAATTATGGAGTTCCGTTCTATCCAGCTGTCGATGGGGAAAATACAAATTATAGACTTGTATACTAGCTCGGTATTCATAATACAAGTATCACATACGACAACGGACCTAAATGCGAGTTGACGATTTTCAAATAACTTCAGATATTAAACACTGTAAACATGGTTGGATAGGCAGTGAGAGCACAATAATGTCCAAGCATTTCAGAGAAAAACGATCTGGTTAACCATATACTCCTTCTGTTACTGATATGCAAACCGAATCGTCTATAGCCCAAACTGTCCCGCCAAAAGACGTCTTCAAACTACCGCTGAAAGCAAGAAGACCTTTGCTGCCTTGTTACTTATTAGAAAGTGCCAACTGAACAGTTTTAGACTATTGGATAGGGAACCAAAACTCTCATATGCATCTTGTTTACAAAAACTGAATATCCATCTTCTCCTCGAACACGTCCTCCTGAACTTCCCTGGATGTTCATTTACTGTTGTTCAACTCAAAGCAAATGCGACTCCACAAATTTCGTAATAGATCTCCCTTTTCAAGAGACGCAAAGGGGATTTAAGAGAAAACATACTACTCGCATCCCCCCATCAGTAGTAACACCGTTACACCACCAGTACCCTCCGGATTTATCGCCACCGAACTTCTTCGTTTATCGAGATAATCTCTGTGCATTGAATCAGCATTTAAACAGAACATACTTTATATCTTGATATCCTGAACCGCACACAGCTACACATCGTGAGACAAGCTTAAACCCGTGATCAATATACATAATGTATTCAGTGAGCTCAGTGACCACGTGTTATTTTCGTTAGTTAATAAACAAACGAGAATATTCATGAACAACCAATGAAGAATAAGCTCCAGTGAATCTTCTCAAAGGGGACAACTGTCAAACATAAGCAAGTTACTTTCAAATGAGACTTAATATCAAGAATGATATTCAATAACTATTTCAAAAATTTTCATCAAATTGTATCTAAATCCTGCTATAAGTTTTTTGTTGAAAAATTCACTACCGAGTTGCATCAGCAAGATGTCTAAAAAAACACTCGTTTATACACTTAGAAAAAAATTACAAGGCACAGCATCGGGGAAAACCGGCATACACATAGCTCTGGTTTTTGAGAGTCGGAAATTGACTTTGGTCATAGCGGCATAACAGCCAAAGAAAATTCCAACGTAGTTCACAACATCCAGCGCTTCACCCTGATATGTCAGAGGTATGTCCAACGGCCGTATCCCCCGGAACACAATTTTGTACTTTATGAAAGCAGAGGACATGTCAGTGTATTTACTAGCACTGGTTAGTCCTTCCAATTAAGCTTGTGACTCTTCCTATTCAAAGAGAAGAAGTATGTCGTCTGCCTAATTCAGGTATACAATATTCTCAACCAAGCATATGTGAATCTGGGAGTTCCGTCAATACTCCAGTGAATCGTTTTATCAATCTATCGATTGAATGGCGCCAGGTTAGTTGTCACTCAACATCTATTGGTCCGCAGATCACAGGCAATTTGACCGGATAGATGCGGCCTTGAGAGTTCCACCAAACTATTTGGGGTGTAATGACCAGCATCCAGAGTTCTGTTTACCGCTCTACGCTAAATTGAAATCTATCGACGCAGGCACACTAATGAATCTTACGGATAGCTGTGAGTTCACAGCTATCAAATCAGCCCTCCGAAGCCCGAATGCTCCGTATGTGAAACCCACGCTCCAAGTGAGGTAGTTGGAATATACTGCTTGCATTTGTGCCCCCTGAAACTTCGTTTGTATGCCCGGTTTCAGTAGCTAGTTTGAACTTTTCCACACCTGTGTTGCTGAAAGCTCATATTTTCCACATGGCAAGGCTGGAATTCCAAAATTCATTTTCCTTCTACGAGATCAGTTCCAGATGCGTTGAATTCCATCACACACGTGCCTATGAATTTCAATCATACTCCTCTGGAGAATCGACCGAGGCTACACGTTGGCGCTAAAAGACAGGCCCTTGCATGTTTTCTTCAACATCAGTTGAAAACATACAGAAATCTCTTGACGGCAATAGCTTAAATTGTTAGTCCTGTGATCTACTTAGTCATTCAAAAACACTTAATCCTACTGAATGATCATGACTTTTCACATGCTCGCAACCGACATTTGGGTGCATATAATGTTTTCGATTTCTCTATCGAGCACCAAGCAGACAGCTGGTGAAAAAATTATAGATTTCACTACAGTTTATTAAAGAAAATAAGCTAATCAAGAATCTACAAATCATCAAACATAAGAGGCATCCAATTCAGGTCATATCGCTGATTTGGTTAGTATAAAAAAGTAAGTAGGTCAGGAAGAAGTTCATGTTCCGCTGTGAGCTGTGTCGTTAGTCGTGTTAGATACGCTTTATAAATACTCCCGTTAGTACAATTTGCCCAACACTAGTACTCTACGTAGATGCTTTTGAACTCTCATCTACAGGTGGACTTCATCGCGAAAGAATAGAACGCTCCATTTCCTGGGGGTGCAAACATACATTGCATTTTCATATGAAAATCACAGAGAATAACAAGATCGTGGCCTACGTGATCCACTTTAGCTGCTGTAAAACTGAAAATACCTTTGTATGAATCGCGCCATTTCGTTCATCAGCTCTGCGAATCAGACTGTCAACGTTGCGTCTGGCTGGGTTGCATCTGCTGACTTGACTTCTGAGTCCGATCGCGACGAGGCTGTTAGCCAAGGCCAGAATATGTGACGCCGAACATTGGGAGTTGATTTGTCGCTCTACGCATCGCGCTATTATACGAGAGGTGCTGTAAATTTGAGAAATATACAGAAGTATTGGCTGTGTGATAGGTTCAAGATTGAAGCATGACATCAAATTCTGATCTCAAAAATGTCGCTTCTGTTTGTGGTCATTGTAGAACACAGTGCTTATAGTCGATGATGGCAAAACCCCTCGGATTCAACTCTTGTTCCCTTCGTTAATTTATCAGATGATCAGGTTTGGAACCAAGGTTTGAACCACAAGCTTGGTGTGCAGTAAAATCATTGTTCTTAACCAACAACTTATAGGCTACCCGGGCAGTTTTTCGCTTGTTTGCGACAGGATTTCTCCTGGAATACGACCCGCAGAAACAGCTAAGATGTACCAGATCGTTTGTTTCTGTACAGAGAAGGGATATTTGTTATTGATTTCACAGTTCACGAAATATTAACAAAAATCGAAATGACCAAAAGGGAAATACCAGTCCTATTGGAAATTCATATTACCCAAAGCCCAGTCTCGTTGAATGTTTCCGTCTTCGGCCAGTCCATCATACAAAACTTGCTGCACATACATTCATTATAATTTAGTATTTCCGGGCAAAAGGTGACAAAATGGTCTGCAGTGAGCTGAGCTACTTTGGAATGTTGAATCAACTCATCCTAATCAGGATTACCATACATCGATGACTCTTTCGTTTTGTCAGCCCGTGTTTCAGTTACAAAAAGAGATGACAACCGTGACAATCTCTAATCATTAAAAACATTTACACAGGCCTATAGAGTAGCTTTTCCGGCATTAATATTGATAATCTGAACCATTTTTTGCAGCCACAATTAATTTTGTCTATATATATGCACTTATTAAACTCCTTCCTTCCAACGACGTTCTATGTAGCACCACCCTATGGTGTGCACAGTGTAGCGAGACTGTGGTGTTTCTCTCTTCAAACAAACACCTCTGTGGTACGCTTAACCTCCGGATGTCCTGTACGGGACGAGTTTATTGTACTAACGTCAAGTGCTCGAAAAATGCCATGGAGTAACGAGTCATTCTGAGGGAAAACTATCAAAGAGAGTTAGTTTATTTGGAGAGAAACTGTCAGTCAGAGTACAAATTCTGTTGGCAGGTGAGGCAAAAAACTATCACGCAAAAGAAAGGTACTCGCAGGAGGTTAGCAAGGATAGTTTACTTTTCATGATTCGTAAATGATGATCTGCAGCAAATGAGCAGAACGAATGGGAAAATAGATTTCCACCGAGTCATCTTTATCAACTTGGCAGTTACACTTGCAACATGAGCTTTACGATATCCTTCGGACAAGGTGACAAGATTAAACTTAGCATAGAAGAGTATTCCGTCAGTCTGATCTCATTTCAAAACTAAACCAAAATCTAAGATTACTAAAAGCACCCTAAATGCGTGTGTACCTGCGTTCTAACCACGTTGAATCAAACAATGGCTGTGCTTTCCTTCAACCTGTAGCTGTGGCCTAAAATGCTAACTTTCTGCGTAAGAACCCCAGTTCGAGTCTCCAACGTCCGAACACCCAAGCGCACTGACAGATGCCATTTCGATGTGTTTTGCGGATCTTAATGGCAAACTTTCCAACAGTGAGTAATACTCATAGCCTTTGAATTTTCCATGGTAGCGTGCAATTATTTCATATTTGACGTGTTTGTGCGTGACGAGCATATGAAACGACTGTCTCAAAGAAAGTGTCGCCAGATGTCGTTATTCAGAAATTAAAAGCCGGCGAAAACAGGACTAAGTCACCTTTGGCCACCGTATTCTTGTGACTATCACCGCGGCTTATTGTCATCCTGATGAAACACTTTCACGAAACATTAACTAGAGTGGTTCTGATGCAAAAACTGAGAAAATTCTTCACGATAAAAAATCTATCTTATCGGTAGGTGTCACTGTCTACACTACCGTTTTAGCTAGCGTTTTTGTGTTAAATCTGAACGGTGAAAAACACCACTACGAGAGGGATTTGTCCTGCCTGAAACGAGGCAAAGTAATATGTTGAACAGTAATTGGATCATAAGAATTCACTAAAATGCTCGCAAAGTTGTGAAGCTCTGTGTAAAACTATCATTTTTCGGATAAGAGTTGGATAATTGAGTCCTCAATAATTCACACTAAATCAAGTTTTAAACGTCCACTCGAAATTTTATATCAATCAGCTGGAATAATTGTGCTTCGCGTAAGGCACTTTCGTTCATATACCCTGCAGATTTTATCTGGACATTGAGAAATTAGTGTATAGTTGACTGGTTATTTTGCAAGCACGTGCTTTCCTCGTATGCCGAGTTCTTACGCTACCAACATTACCTTGAGTCTGTCAAATGAAGTGTGCAGAGGCCAGTGTCACCTACCCTTGTGACCTATCGAACAGAGGCTTCTGAAACTAAGCACCAGATATTTTACGTACACCTTTATATATATATGTATGTAGTCAACTCCCTCCTTCGAACGACATACCATGTACTGCCGCCCTATGTAAAACAAAGTCAGCGAGTTTTCTGGTGCAGCTGACAGAAACCGAAACGTGGATATGCTACCATAAAACGTGACACTGAGTGGTATACGAAGGTTTAAAGGGTTGTTGTGGCTGTCTTGCTCGAGTTCAAGAACAAATTTAATGTGAATATTAGTACAAACAGAGATTTTATTTTCGGTCTCTATCGGACGTCTTGTGTATAAATATCCCTTCTTATGAGAGCGGATTGAACTTTAGCTCTTTCAGCTGTCTGGGGTTAATAGACCAAGCAGGTTTTTCCGGAAGGTAGGGCACTTCGTATATTATGAAATACAGACAGACGCCAGTCTAGCTTTCCCGCATCATTCTAGTTCGTTCTGAGGTTTAATTAACCGGATAAATCGACTAATTTCTCAGAATTATTGGGTGATCAGCCATAACCTGATTCATGCTTCTAGACAGGCCTAGGAGTTGGTCTGAGATAACTATGGTTTTATTGATCTGGTCGCGGTTTCCGAAACTTATCCCAGAATCCAACGGGAGTCCCTCCTCCTCAACTGTTTTGATGGGACATTCGTCTTTTGTCACTTGATGGTTTGTGCGAACAGTTTTCCTGGCGCTGTCAATTCCTCAAAATACATTGTCCATCACCAACATAAAGCTTGTTTTGTCCAAAAAACCCTCACAGTTACACAAGGCTGTCAAATCTGTCGTTCTCTTTCATTGATCACATTATTAAGTGAAGAGTAAATATGCGTCATATTACGTCAAGCCCTTTGTGTCTTTAACGAACAATGACCGTTTGGTCACTTGAACGTGATCATGATCAGGCTACTCTGCTTACACGCAAACCAAAATGTCACATTTTGAATTAGAGCACCGTGCTTTCCGGTTTATGAAAGACTAGGGATCACTTCGGCACTATGGTTACCGGCTGCTAAGTCACCACGGCCGTGGCCAGTACGGAAGAGTCGTCGGATCTTCCCCACGCCTTCACCTTGATGCGAAAGCCTAAATGCACCGATTTTGCGGGCTGGAGTAACTGCTGTGGCCTGACCGAGTTTCAGCAGACTTTACCTCGTTTGTGGACTCAGAGAATGTGGGCACAATAGCGTGTTTCAGTGCCTGCATTTGTGGGCCTTGCCCGCTGGACGTGTATCAGCGCTGAGGCTCGCCGCAGGTGTGCGGTTTGGGGTTTGACAGCGCACCCCGGTGGCATTGTTTTCACAAAAATGACAGGCAGTCAGAACGTGGTGGTTTGCTTCAATTACAGGCCCGTCTGTGACCTTGTCCGGCTAGACAACGTGTACTTTCACATCACCGGCTTACAACCCATTTGTCTATTATAAAATCTAAATACAATGTATCAATTAGGGTCGTACTTGGGGTCATATTACAACAACACGGATTTGAGCATTAGGGCATCAGTGTATTAGCGGATCCATTTTTGGCATGACAGTCATAAGGGAGTACGTTGATGACTAGGTGTCTTTTCGTGAATAAAGGCCCAAGTGCAACCTGGAATCCTAAAACGTAGCTAAGGCAGTGTCTCAGGCTATAGACACTACACTATCCAAGCTTCGTCAGTTCAATTCATCAGCGAATAGAGCCAGCAGAGCTCAGTTCGTTCCATTAGTGAGAGAATCAAAACGTACTTTCTGCACATTTTGCTGTACGTCGAATCAGTTAAACGTTCTCGCGACAAGGAGACAAACCATTTTCATATAAGGAGCGTCCCTTCGAGGACGTTCGAATGGAATTCGCTACAATCACGTGAAATGACGCTGTACAACTCTGAATAAGTTCATCACTGTGAGCAATCTCCACGATATTTAAAATGCTTCGTGGACTTAACTTCATTTTGATTTTAACGGGATCGAAGGTTGAAAGGAATGCTCCTCCATCTTGAATAGTGGTCAACTTGAAAAACGGCATGGTCCCAGTGCATCGTATTTACTTGAGAACTGTCGTAATCGCAAATTTCAGCCAAAAGTCACTTGGATCTCTCAGTAGCATAGGGTTACTCGGCCAATGGGTTTTAGGGATCACTTGCATACAACTTATTGTTAACGCAAGGCTGAAGGGGACGGCGAAACTACACTAGGCTCGTGAATCCGGAGAAGGACGAGGTCGATAGCGAACTGTATGTTTTCAGCAGCAATTTGTAAGTAATGCTCTATGACTGATGCTAACCGCATTTTTTTATACGAAGAAGGAAATAGTAGCCGATGAACTGTGTCAACCACAGATCCAGTGTTTTGGCATAGCCCTTGGAATCGCATCAGCAAATCGTCAAATTAAAGAAATCTTTTGGAACTTAATATGAAGACTGTACTTCGACATGTTGATTAGCGGACCGACATGAGTGAAGCTTCTCTGGTTGATCGATAGTTACCATTTTGAAGACTCACATTGAAGAACATTCCCTGACAATCATGGTCTTATTCAAGCAGCCCTGACACTGACCCCTGCACGTGGGCAAAGCTTTCTGGCACACTGACTGTTATCACTGTTGTAGTATTCAGATGCTGTTTACTGGCAACAGAATCGTACATTACAAGAGGCGAAACATCTCAGGCTTTCCCTAGCTGTTGCCGGGAATTAACCAGATGGTCCGCTGCTTGAGATATACTATTTATTAGAAAAACCAGCTCCAAACGTAACGGGACTACATAACGGTCAAGAGAATACTCGTTTTCAGTGAGACAGATTTCATTGGTTGTTCTTCACTCACCCCCGATAGATAAGTTTTAGTCTTAGCAGCACTTTCTTGACCCGCTTGTGCGCGACAGTGATCAATAGATCAGTTGGTTCGCACGTTCGTTGACTTTCTCTGGTTTGACCAAGAGGACCAGGCTATCAATCGGCTATCCAGACCGCGGCCCACGGTAATAAGAAGGGATTAAGGAGGCTGTGGTCCATAATACTATTCAAAACGCTTACCAGCGAGTCCTAACCCAACTAAACGAAGCCATCATTACTTGCACGGTACAACAACTGGGAGTCAACTGATGCACACAACATACAGCTAGGAGTCCTCAATGCCTTATCAACTATCTAGATTGAACCCAAGTTGAACATAGCGCACAGCTGAACGAACCTACGGTTCCATACCTCAACAGGGCCCTGGAGCTTCCCAAGTCCTCTTCGAATAACCTTCAATTTACCGGGATTCTTTGTTCAAGATAATCAAAGCGACAGTATCTCAGGTAAACTTTGAAGTGCTCAACGGAAATTCGTGCAAATAGCATTGAGTAGAGTCAGGTCAAGCTGTCATCAGCAAGCAAAACTCTAAGCAATTTGTGTTTTCTGCTCATGGTGTGATTCATGGATAGGCATAATATTGCCGGCGTGTGTGCTAACGCCTGTTTTCCTGAGCAAGATTCCGAAGTAATTGGCATCGGTGTATTTTCCACCATGTGTGTTGTTTAGTGGTCCTAAAGCACAGTAAACAACTCCGTCGATAATACAAGGATAAGAACAACCAGTCTTTGTGAAAGTGAAAGTCGTCATCCAGTTTCCGGTCTTAGATGAATGTATACTTCAGATTTCTTATTTTCGAGAGCACTAGAAACTTACAAAGTTTGAATCCGTAAGCATTTGGTGCCTAGCGGAATAGTACACAATAGTGACTGAAGATTTGACGTGATGAGCATGCTGAAGATGTGAAAACAGCAAACTATTGTTGAGGCAGCACGTCACATATCGTCATGAATGAGGTTTGAGTGACGTTCAGCGATAATATGTACAATCTGGAAGGTCCAAATGGACTAGTGCGCTCTTCACGTGAAGTTTGATAAGAACTGCAGGATTAGATTTTTATTGATTTGAATAATTCGCAGGTGAAAATAAGGATTACGGCCGTGGTAAATGAGAAGAGACGCCTAATTAAAAATTCTTCCAATAAACTCTTGACACCCTGTTTACGCGAATGAGGTGTTGAATCTAAAGTAGTCTGTTATGATGAGGCCTCAGTAGGTATGACTCACTTCACAAATTCACGACTGTCCCGAGACCTATTACCAACTCGTATTCCGATTGTGATATCCACTAAGGATGCTTCGGGCTTGACGCTGAGAAGAGCTTATTCCAAGGTTCATGTATTCTGTAATATCAGCCAGTCCAAAAACACAAGGCCACATGAAATGCAGCAAACCGAAGTTCACGATACTTACAATTTGCTCACAATCATAACTTAATTGTAAGTGTTTGAAACACTCCATACAATTGGTTTCTTAACCGATTTTTTCGCATTGCTTGGGCACTACTCAATAAGTCTTCAAATTGGGTATAATGGGCATCGTAAAATCAAATTTGAGATCAACTCCTGCGCAAAATGTGTGCAATGGCCGAGCTACTAGAATCGTACTTGCTCTGATTCGAGGTACTTTGGGCGTAGCTGAAAATCCAACATCAAGTTCACCAATGATCTACCCAATGTTTTGAATGGCGACGTGCAGAGAAATTATTACTGGTCCGTAACGCTATATTCTCCAGTCCCATTGACCACAGACGAGCAAGTTTCCTTACAACCAAATCTGGCATGTTTCACCACGACTTCAGTTAGTCCACTCGCTCTATATGAATCTGATGATGTCAAAATCTTTGAGCGTGGCCTGCAAATATTGAGCGATGTGAGTTGAAAACTTTACTTCTCCCAGATTCTACACATTTCGCATTATTTAACAAAGCAAATTACAACTATGCCACCGCTAGGTGGAGGAACAGACTAGTGACAGGCTTTTGCTCCAAAACTTTTTCGCGCTTTGACTAGTGTCAACGAGATGTACCATTTATTCTGTGAAGCCGGCGAATCGCATTTAAGTCCCCTCCAGAAGGCCAAGAATTTTCTACCGCAAAATATATAGTATTTGTCATGGTTCTCATGGTAAGTCCAAGTTTGTTACTAAAGTAGAATGCAATCCACCTCGGAAACTGCAACCTACAGGGTTCTTTGACGGATGTTGAGGTTTGGACCTAGGGTTTCCTTTCTTCCAGTGTCTATGGGTGCATGTACAACACACCGAAATCTAGCGGTCGCCTGGTTAACGAGCTCGATCTCCGATGACTATCTGCACTCATCTGTATAGTTTGATACATCTTGAGCAGTCGTCTGTCAAATCTCTCAGACGCGACGACAGGCTGTACACTTCGGATTGCCTGATTCAGCTTCACCGGTGGGCCTCAGCGTAGGTGTGAGAGGGGATTGGGTGAACGCGTCTGTCACAGCCTTCGTCACGCAAGCAGCGAACGCGGCATGGAACGCTCCTCATGTGCTGATGCGTGCTCAGTACGCAGATGCTCACGTGCGCAAGGCTGTCAGGAGACGCAGCGTGTAGATATGGAGACCAGAAAACTGCGCTAACAACTCGGATTTCAAACCTGGGATTTCCTCTCCTAGGTCAAACCAATCTATGCTGGAAAGCCGAGAAGCACTGTACAGCTGTTCCATCCTTATTGGAAATGGTCAGTAGTGCATAATCGACGAAAATATGGGGAATTTTGAACCCGGCTAGTGGTTTAAACACTGAACTTTTCGATAAGGTTTGGCTTATCATCATTATGGTTAACTTAGATAGGATGTAGCACAGAAACCATATTCCGTGTTATCTGGTTCCTCGAGTGACGACTTCAGAGATAGAAGATTCATTCGTCTTACGACACTTTTCTTTCCATTTTAGTACTAAAGTATAAATATCTAAATGCGAGTTCATCTCGCTTCTGATCATCTGTTAATGACCAAAATCATGAATGTTCACACCACTGGCCGGGAGGCCGCGGGTTCGGTACACAATGACCTTCATGATGTGCTAATAACTCCCAAACATCATGAACCACTGTTAGACTGGCTTCACTCACATAACGAGATTTTACTTCATAAATTACCTAATATTTTCACCCTACCATCATACTTGGATTTTGTCGGCGTGCGCGTCGCACCTTTCGAAATATGAGTCTGCCGGTTTGCGGGGATGAGACCTGCCACGTCAAGCATACAATGAGCACTGATGGGCATTTCTCACTGTCTTCGGTTAAGTGATGTCATGGAGACAAATGTGCTCGTTTGTTAGATCTCATTTTAACCTTTTTACTGTAAACATGATACACGGAAAACCTACCTACAGTTTATTCGAGCGTGTCGCTTGTCCACTGGAAAACGCCTTCCATAGCATTGGTTTATGTAGCGCGTACGATGAGATACGCAGTTGGTTAGTTCCGTATATTCTGTGCAAAGTCAATGATTTAGAAAAAAATTAATAAAATACTGTAATTAAAATCAGTGTGTGACATATCCATAACACCCATACAGGTATAAAAAGTAATAGATAATTAGTGTTGGATTTTGTGACTACTTAAATGCACCGTCAAAATAAATTTACTGCATATAGTACCGCAGTGAATTTTTAATGTCTCATATATCACTTCTCAACCTATCACAAGCTTTTGCTCTGGACTAGTAATTTCTCGTATAAGTATTGTGTTTCCATTATAAAATCTTGTCAGCTTGGTCTCTTAGTGTATAATCTTTGAGATTCTGTTTTGATAATATTATATGTATGATATATTATAGTCAACAGAAAATCTTTGGACCAGGATCATAGACAAGAAAAGTGTCCACAGGGTTTAAACAAGTATCTTGGAGGTCTTCAAACCACAAGGTTACCGGTCTGTTTGTGGATCTTGACAGTTGGACTTCCAAATGGTAACGGCGACCAGCGACTCAGAACCGGCCCATAACCTTGCTTCCCCTCCATCTGCTGAACAACGCTGGGAAAAGTCATCTTCAAACAAGCAAACAACACCCACGCATCTTGATTCTGGGCCTTTCCAAATTGTTCGTTTTCATTTCCGCAGTTCGTCTTTGACTTAACTCCGCAAACACCATTCTGGAAAAGTCCCGTTAGATTTAACAAGTTTCGAAATGAGTTTGATTGTCAATGAGAAAGACAAAAAGCGGCCACTTTGTCAGGCCGTGTAAAAAAGTACTTTTAGAAGACCAGGTGGCTCATCAGAATTAGTTGAAGCTGGAATCTCGGCGAAGCACAGCCTCACTCAATATTTCTGTATAATAAAAACATTTAAAAATGTGCCTGTCTTCACCTTAAAAAGTTTACTAGAATTAGAAATCCCGGTTATTTTTAACGCTATCAAAGTTTTTTGGTTTGCTTTTTTCTACACATCCAGTACTTGTGCTCTAGGCGCAAATTGGAGCTTGGCTTTCATACCTAGACGAAAAACTAGGATATTCGACAAACCGGAATTCCTTTGTGCGCATTTTTGCAGACAGAGAAAATTAAAAATTCGTATGCGGAAGACAGCGCTAAGAGGAGAATTTTTTTGTAAATCTCATTTTCGCCCACGTGACGTCAACTTTTCGGAATAATCGACCTTTTTCGGATATCAGGTCTGATTTTTTCGACTAGAAGGCGAACTTGTGTTTCGTTGTTCACCGTTGGCACCTTCAAAATTCACAGTTAACGCGTTTGAACAGTCCTTCTTCTGTCTTGTTACAATTATGATAGTTCGTTGACATCTAACAGATAAAACACTGACGGTGGATTATATAGATCAGGAGACCAGGTTTTGCACCCGGTAGGATGCCACAGCAAACCACATGACTATTTTAGCGAATATACACTCATCTGCGAACTAATTTGTTTTTTTCGAGAGACTCTCCTGGAATCCACCTGAATCTCTCGTTTGTGATGTTTTCAGGAAAGTGAATGTGCTGGACCAGGCCGCCTCATGTTTCGGTCGCTACGATATTCGAGGCATCGCGATACATGTATATATTTGTAATGTACTACTCACAAGTTGCTGAAAATCCTTCGACAGCCCACGACTCGTTTCGCCCTTCTTGAGGCTCATCAGATACGCGCAGTATCCGAGTTTCCGTCAACCTTATGTTTTAACTGAAACCAAATTGCACGAAATAAGCGAATATACAATCATTTGCAAACTAATTCGGTTGCCCAGAAAACATCACAAACGAGAGATTCATCTGGGTTCCAGGTGAGTCTCTGGAAAAAAACAAATTAGTTTGCAGATGAGTGTATATTCGCTAAATTCGTGCAATTTGGTTTCAAGTAGAACATAAGGTTGACGGAAACCTGAGGACTGCGCCTACATGATGAGCCCCAAGAAGGTCGAAACCGGTCGTGTGCTGTCGACGAATTTTCAGCAACCTTATGAGTAGTACATTACAAAGATAAACATGACTATTCATTTCCTTGCATAAACTGGAACTAAGGCGTACCTGTGTAGGAGGACTTAGCTGTCTCCGGACTTTCCTTCATAGATTTTTGGACTGGAAGACAAACCAATGCAGTACGATCAACCTGTAATATTTAAGGATCTAAAACGAGCCAGTCTTCGCAGCTTATTTTGAGATAAATAATGGAAAAGTTCGAGGTATCCGTCGATGCTAGGTATACAGTTCATGCATAACAATTTGAGAGATGGTCTTGGATTTGCTAAACATCTACCAGCAAGACTTTATTCTCTCCAAGCTTCATATTTTAGGCTGCAAAATCGCCGTGTGAATTATTCCAGTCTATTAATTGTACGGTGTCCTGAATTTGACCGATTTGATTGTATGACGCTTACACAAGGAAAAATTCTAATTCTCAAGATCGAATGGGTACCAGGTATGTCATGAATTTCCCCATGGGAGGACAAAACCTCAATTCAAAGTGATCGTATTTAACCAACCGGCGTCCTATACATTGTGGTCGCCCAATAGGCCACTACCCATTAGATCCTTTCCATCTCCGCGATACACCGTCAGCGTCAGTAGCTCGAATCCATTGTGGTCATTCTTGACCGTCATTCAGTTGTGCACATCTGCTTCTCTTAGCTTCAACTGGGACAGAAGTCCCATTCACCACTGTGAAGCCACGCTGACTCCTACTACGATTTAACTGGATATTTTACGAATACGATAAGGTATTAGTAAAAGCTAACTCGAGTGAACCATTCTTCCACTTCATCAAACTTCTTTTGAACTGGGTTTGCTTAGGTTTGACTCAAATGTTTCTTCAGTGTAACACGTAGAGCTTGATTGTGCGCGTAACCTAATAATATTTCCACAACCCAAACAAAGATGGACAAATTAGAGGCGCTTTCCTTTCTCTTTCCTCTCAACGCATGTTTGTCAGCGTAGGGATTACATTGATCTCGCGTTTTGGTATCACATAATGCCCCAGACACTACTGAGAAAGCTTCAGCGTGCACTCAACAAGCTGACTGGGAAATGAAAAACGCTACTTTTGATATTTTATGTTATATGATTAGATCACAGGGTGACAGTGAACAGATATCATCTAAGGAATAAAGACCGTTCCCACACAGAATCGACACCAGTAATGCCAATTCTATTCAAAACTTGGATTCATGGACAAATGTTTCACCGTCAATAAATCTCTTAAACAGTATCGTTTTTTTCCCGCTCCCTTTCGAGTGATCTATAAGTCTGTGGCATTTGAAAACTGTCTACCAAGAAATACCAGGAAACATACCCTACACAAGAAAATCCAAACTAAAAATGAGTTATTTTGTGAACTCAGTGAGAAGTAGTACCCATATACTGAAAAAACCGAACACCAACATCATATGTTTGTAATTCAACTGTAATAACTGACCGTCTGTTTTTCGGCCTACATTTGCTAGAGCAATCGATAACAATCATGCTGCAGTTGCGCTTTTTTAGTATACGGTTTTTGACAGATGGGATTGCAAAAATTAAAGCCTCCTTACAGGTTGCATTCCACACGCCAATTTTACTTCCTTAGGAATCCAAAAATGCTCACCAATTATGCAAGGCTGTTTCTTAAAACAGAGAACAAAGTCGACCTAATCTGCCAGTATTTTGATGCAGTTAGTTCATCGGGGCCGAATATCGATACCAAACGACGTTTTCCGGCAAGTTGAATGGGTGGTGATGCCCGACGTTCTACCGTTCCTATTGCCTAATCCATCTCTCGCCGACGTGATAATATTTACCATCATCATTACAAACTGATAACACGAGATTCTTGAAACAGATTTGATCTGTCAGATGAGACGCTCATACATTATTCTGAACCCGGGACTAATAAATCAAATAGATAATTTTTATTGCGAACCCTTTATGTCGTAATAAAAGTCGCCTTCTGTGCAACCCAGACAGCTTGAGGATGGAGTCGAATGAGCTTGAAGGAGCACTTGTTCATCCTGAAAGGCAACGAACAATATATCGGTGTAAACCAAAATAGAAAACGCAGCGCGTGCAGTGAGTCTTCAAACTTACTCTCGAAGATTTGTGGGTCTTGGCACAATTCGGCCAAAAGTTTAATCGGTTCATCAATTACATGAGTATTCCATTCTCTGGGCAACTGACATCCGGTTATTGTAAATAGGTAGTCACAGTTTGTAAGACGTTCGGCAGCACTGTGGGAAGCGGAAACGAACTGCGATTATGCAAGACAAAAAGTTGATACCGCGGAACACAACTGATACTTTGGTATGTGATCTGCTTCAAATGAAGAGCCTGCTGAAAGTTTGATTCCTGGTCTATTCAAGCCAGTACTCATAGTAAGGATGTAGGTTCGCCTTATCTCATACTACTTACAAAAATGCGTTTGAAACTAGTGGATAGATGACTAGCTGCTCCCATCCATTGTACCTGATCGGAAAGGTGAAAAATTAGGTCCTATTGGTTGTTTTTTGCACTTTATCCGTGCAAACATCTGTTGCAACGTTTTAGCACAAAACGCATCCACAAAATCAACTAGTAAGAATTGCATCATATGGTTCATTTGGCTCATTGTGGTTGTTTTTTTGGAGGTGATGTATTGAAAAACGTGTTACGCTGAGTTGAAGATACCACTTAACTCTTATTTGTTTCTAACTTTTCGGTCCTCTTAGTGTGCGCTTTTAAAATAGCCTAAACTATTCGTTCTGCACGTCAGTTCTATTCACCGCGGATGAGCTCTCTTATTTAAGAAATGCCAGTCGGTTGCCTTTGTAGAATTTTATTGTCATCTTGGCTGCACCGAGCAAACAAAGGAATGCCTAAACTGAGCTAAACACTTTCCAAAACTCAGGGGACCAATTTCACAATCAAACAGTAACCTAACACAACCGAACCCGGAATGGGTCAGCATTTACGATTCTGGATCATCCCGAGTAAAAATATTGTTGGTAAATTGGCAGAATCAAAGGATGGGCTAGGTGTGGCCAGGGAATGGTCGTCTGTGCCACGGTATGTTGTCCCATCCAATTTGGCTCATTGCCCCTATCTGTGGAAGTGTGTGCTTTTTTCCCATAAAAGGGCGATCAAAATATGTCCCACCTTAGTGTTTGGTCATACTACTAATCCCGGAAATATGTCTCACTTTTATTGCTTGAGCTCAAAGTACTTTGTGTTATGCAAACGCAGCTTACGTGTTTCTAGACCGGAGACCTTCATTTTATTGCCCATGAATAACTAACGCAAGGACTTTGGAAACTACCGATTTGTAGTGATTCTCTGATAGATGATAACGTCTTACGATGATGATATGAATTAGATCTCATCCAGTTAAGAGTTGCTTAACATGATTTATCAAGGAGACTGGGTCACAAAAACGTGGTTCACTATCTGGCAAGCATTGGTGTCCGATATTGCTTTCAGAAACGAACGCCTCATTTGAATGTGTCCCCAAACAGATGAGTGACTCACGCCGTTGTGTGTGCAACGTCACAGTTTTAGACGACACCGCTGATTATATTGCCGTCCCATCAAACCCAAAACACATGCCTAGTTGTCCTTCACCTCAGGATGTGTGCAAACAAGTTAATTTTACAGATTTACCGATATATTTTGAATGATAATTGTTGTATCACCTCCATGGCCGGTCCAGTGTAAAAGAGAGTCAGCCGGTTCCTTACATCTAGTCGCCTATTTCAATACCTACTCACCAGTGCGCTGGAACTAGCCTTCCGGTGTCCTTTGGGGATTGGTAAATTATGTATTAGACCGTCTTAAGTCCAAAAACAACAGGTGATTCACATGCTACGGTCTTGTTCGGGTAACCACATGAATGCCGTCTGAAAAAAACCCAGCATGAACGGCCATGGGTGAAAAATAAAGTAAAATAAGTCGGCTGCCGCAATTTTAGCTGCATATCCGACTGGATATACCTAGAAAGGAGCAAGGTTTTCCTTTTTGTTCACTGTACCAGCTTGTTACCAAACAAACGTTCGATTTGCTTAGGACCAGGTGAGAAACGGTGTGATTTATTCCGTCTAAAGTTTTGATTTTAAACAGTAGAGTTAACAACTAATAATCGCGATGAGAGATTGTGGCTCCATGTAACAACAAAAAGGACAAAAGCATATGCGATGGGATCACGTAAAATGAATTATGATTTTTCAAGAAGCGCCTGGAAATGTAGTGTGAAAGTGGAGCTAGGAATCTGTGGTTGAGCGGCTTAGGAAATTGCCAGAACTTTTGGGAGGCTTCAAACTGTTTGACAGTGATAAATATATAATTACTGGTTCTATTTTCATACGGCAACATATATCTATGTTACTGCTTCACAGGTGTTCACAAAACATGAACGGTAAGTGTAATGGCTTCAAAGCATTCCCATTGTCACCGACTAGTAGTTACCGATCAAAGAATTAGTCCCAACACCCGTTCTAAAGGTAGAAGGCGGCCATACATCCCTCATTGGAGTCAAAACCTTGAAATGATGTTGTGTGGCAAGATTGCAAGAGTGCTACCAACTTGTTTCAAACATCTGTTTAGCGCCTTAAGATTGGCGGGCACAACACGATCCGTGGCTCGTTGACTGGTGTCTTTACGAGGGATGGAGTACATTCTCCATCCACACATTCCTCTTGATCTGCTACTCTACTGCATCTGTAGTCTTTCGCACAGCAGTAAGCAAGTTACGTGTCAATGCGTTAGTTTTGCTTCATCACCCGTCTATTCAACTATCAAGTTAACCGTACGAACGTCTTTTGAAATTTTCTGGCGGTACGTCTTAATTCGGAAATAACTCAGGAAACCCGAGAAGCACTGTACAGCAATTTCATCCTTATTGGGAATCATCAGCAGTGTGCATCTGTCGAAACTCCCGAGTCTCGAACCCGCGACCTCCTGGCTAGTAGTTCGAACACTTAACCGTTCGGCCAGTGTGATTAACTCGCACTTAGGCTATAGCGCCGCTCATCCTTCAATCACGGGATCCACATCACGCGGTCACGAGTGTTGACTGTCTCCTCCAGAAACGACTTCTCAGATGGAAGTTTCACTTGTCAGGCGAAGTCTATCTTTCCACTGAGCTACTAATAAATTGTTGGTAGTTTGAGAAGATTTGGGATTTTTGTGGAGATTTCGTTCAGCATTTGGCGAGAAACGTCTTTTCTATACGTGATTTTATGTTTTTTTTGGATCAGAGGCTAAACCTAGCTTGAAAAAATGAAGGAATGTGTGACTGTTCTATCAGTGTTTTATCTTTATAGATTGCTTCAGAAATTGAACTCGTGATTGCAACCTAGAACCAGTAAATTTCCAACTTGCCTAGGTTGGCCAAGCAAGCGCTTTCATGTGTATTCTCCCATGTAGGATTGTCTCAGCTCCCACGGGACCTGTGACCTTCTAGTGGTGGCCTGAAGAACAGCGACTCTTTAGCAAACAATTTTCAACCTGGATTGCCTATTGTGATTGATTGATTACTGTGCACCCTATTTATCACTGAACGCCTCCTCGCTGAAGGGATTTCAAAAATAGTTCCTTGTTTTCCATAGAGGAAAATGTTAATAGCTCAGGTTGCGTAGATGGTCGCTGGCTTGTTCGTTGAACTGAACAATTCGATTGAAAGCGTTTCATCTTCAATCGAGGTGACATCATCAGTGCGTTATTGGGGAGTGGTGGGTTAGTGGTTATGCCACCCACCGCTACGCACCATTAGGCTCGCCAATAACACACTGAGAATGTCACTTCGATTGGTGATGAAACGTTTGCCATCGAATTGCCCAGCTCAGCGAACAAGCCAACGACCATAGTTCCTTGTAACACCGGTAATTCTGTCACTGAAAGCTTGCAAAGTATAAACGAAGGCGACGCTCTCAGTTAGGATGCACACGTGTTACCACACGGAGACAGTCTCAATGTATATTGATAAGCCATTGCAACTGGGGTACAGTTTCGGCGCCACCTTGACCAGAGTTGCCAAAATGAGCATATCGGACAGTTGTCCTAAGAAGTTGGATATTAAATATGGTAGAGTTCTCCTTTAGTTCAACATTGTATACATGTTATTTGAGCACTGGACTTCTTGCATTGTGAGGTGCTTATTGACCCAGCAGATTCACACCAAAGAAATAAATGAACCTGTTCTTTTTAACAGATCTCTTCATTTGAAAGGACTCTCAAAATAAACAGCTGATCAGAAGAGGCATAACCGGCAAAATTATGTACAGATTAATACGAATATGTATATTTTTCTTTTTTTTCAGAAATGACTTTGCCATATAGTGTAAAATTTCAATCCAACTAACCTCATACCAGCCAAAATGGAGTTACACTCTACGCTCTGCATCAGAAATCATCTGCGCTGCTTTCAGGCAGTCTCTTCCAGGACAAGCATTTCGACATTCCCTGTCTATCTTGTAAACACAGGAGTGAACGTCTGCAGAGTAAGATAGCTTAGTTTGTTGAGAAGCTCAGTCGGGAGGAGATCCCTGTCCTAGATGATCTTTATGGAGGCTTCTCTGATTGGTCACGTGATATCAGCTGATTCGCAAGCCTATCCACTCACCAGTGAAAATTTTGCATGAGGCAAATTTTATCTGGAAAGACACATTTGTTCTTAGGCAACCTGACTAATCCTAAATACTCTTTTCAAAATAAAGAGTCAACTATTTTTTCGAAGAGACTGATAAGTACCAATACAGAGTATAGAAATCTAACAAGTCATTAGATGGAAAAGCCATTTTTTCTTCCAGTCCCTTGGACCCTATCGACCACGTTGAACGTGAACACAGGGACTTGGTTAGCTTCATTTTGAACAGAAGGTCCACCTGTTGCACGAGTAAGACTGGCTATTGTGTTGCCTCAAAAAACAATACTTACACCCTTAATCTAATCTGTCGTGTAACGGATCCAAAAACAATTACCTGACAAGCCTAATAATGCCAAAAGTCAAAAACTTCTTGGAAATAATTCCATCGCTTGTTTACCAAACTATTCTAAATCAACTGATTCTTGATTGTTTTACAGTCCTTTCATTTGAATAAATGTGGTCACATAAGCAAATTTTGTCTCGATTTCCAAAATTGTTTGAACAAATAGTCATCAGTTCATATACCGCTGCATTCCTACATGTCAAGCTGACTACAAGTGCATACTGAATAGGGTGGTCTATTTAAACTGTTTTTTCCCGATTAAATAGAAAACTCAGTTAAATCAAGGACAACCAGTTCGACAGTAGGGGAGCGAGATGGCTCAGTGGTTAGAGCACGGATTTACTGACCGCAAGTTCCGTGGTTCGGATGCGACCTTTGCATCTCAACTTCTCTTGTCTAGGCTTGGGCAACATGGCTTCCTTAGGGTAGTATGGCAGCTGGGCACCGAAAAAGTGCTACTGCTGAACGATTATTATTACTTTCTTATTAGCTCGACGGTAATCATCTAAGCACACAATTAGTCATTGTCTGAAAGGTGAGAAACTAGTCGGTCTTCAGTTTGTCTCTTCTCGTTGTTCCAAGCAGCGTTCCATATGGAGGGCTAACTTCTTTAGAAATATGAGGATTGTTTGAGTTCGTACTAATGTTGAATGGTTAACTACTGCTATTTGGGACGAAGCTGAGACAAAAAATCTCTCTTCAAAACCAGACTATTTGAACTCACTTGCAAATTCGTAACAAATGTCCGAGAAAGATGCCGAGGACGAAAGTGCTTGGATCTGTGGGCAAGAGCTGGAGTAGATTTATTGATTCAGCCTCCCTACATCTGGTTGTTCGTTTCAGGATATCCTGTGAGCAGAGGGTTGGTCTTGGTGGAAGCTTGGCTGTGTCGAATAGATAGGGAATAGCGCAAGGTGATAAAATACGAAAGTACTGCTTATATTTGTCGGAACAACTATAGCCAGATTGCTGCTTGTCGCATCGCAAAATCAACTGTTCACAATATAACGCGTGACTCACTAACTGGTTTGCTTTTTGGGTACATGCTGCAAGGTTCTGCTTATAAAAAGTACGGACAAAGATTGGTGCATTCATACTAATCGTTGTGTAAATTTTTTTAAGATATGGCTATGGTGCTGATGGAAGTTTGCCCAAAGTGAAGCGGCCAACAAGGGAAACTTATGTTACGTTTGTAACACTCTCGAATATCCTGCTCACAGCTATTTTTGCGACCGAACAGAGTCTCTCACAATTTCTGATCAACAGCAGTGGGACTCGACAATATACGCGCCTTGCTTCATAATGGAGCGGATAGAAGTGTTCTTACCCACACGTGAGAAGTAGCTGAGACTAGCGGAAGCATCAGAAAATGGAGAATGGATGCCGTGAATTTATCTGGCCTCTCACCGAAACAGTGGGCTCGTAAGCTCTGTTACTGATTTACCGTGAAAAGCATCTTTAAGCAACTTTTACTGATGCATTTTTGTCCCGATCATTCGTCAGTTCGGCGTGGGAGCCGTAGAACTTAGCATTTTGGTGCACTGGACAAGCACGCGAACCCAAGAGTTCCTAGATGGGCTGCTATCGAAAATGTCATGTCATCAGTCGTCATGTGACGAAACAAAATTCGACTCCTAGTGGACTAAGAGGGGGGAGTAGCTGTCCTTTGTTCTGGATACACCACAGTCATTTGTCAATTCGCGTCGATAAGTAGCGATAAGAAATCGTCCCAGTGTCTGCCGTCACTCCGCAGAATCTTGTTTCAGCACCCAAAAAATTCAGTTACCAATCTAAACAGTCGCCATTGGACTGGCAATGATTTATTCTGCACGGATCTCATGTCACTAATACTTCGTCCTTGTACCGAAAGGCAGTATATGTACACTGCTGACTTCGTGTGGAGGTTGAAAAATAGTCAACGTCTCACTTGAATCCAGTCAAGTCTACTGTGTTGGCCTTTTTCGTCCTCCAGACTTACCCGTTAGAATCTTGTTTCAGCACCCAAAAAATTCAGTTACCAATCTAAACAGTCGCCATTGGACTGGCAATGATTTATTCTGCACGGATCTCATGTCACTAATACTTCGTCCTTGTACCGAAAGGCAGTATATGTACACTGCTGACTTCGTGTGGAGGTTGAAAAATAGTCAACGTCTCACTTGAATCCAGTCAAGTCTACTGTGTTGGCCTTTTTCGTCCTCCAGATGTACTTACCCGTTTCGAACGCATCAAGCACACCTACGTTTCAGCTCTGATGCGCCGCAATTTGGATTTGGGTCCGTAAATGGAAACGCTGGACAGTTTTTGGGACTCTGACACAGGTGTCCTAGAAGGTGACATCACCTACGTTTCAGCTCTGATGCGCCGCAACTTGGATTTGGGTCCGCAAATGGAAACGCTGGACAGTTTTTGGGATTCTGACACAGGTGTCCTAGAAGGTGACACCGGCTTTCGCAGATGGGATATTTCAGAAAGCCAACTCGGCGCATCATATCAGTCCCACCGTATGTTTTGTTGTATCATGCCTTTGGCTGGTCATTTTTTGGTACTGTTTTCAGCCTTCTCCAAATAGTTATCGAACTTATTAGTTCTAAAGTCTCTTCGTCAAATAATATGTTGGTAGACGTGGAGAACCATATATTGATGGTGGATGATCAAATGTAGGAATATAAAGCGAGACATCTCCAAGAAGCTCAGCTAACTACTACTTACTGAGATTTAGTAATTGAACCCGAGGAAGGTGAAAATATATGGTGAGGTGCAAATGCCGATTGCTGCTAGCTACCTGAACATCAGGGTTTTTATAGTATCGCCATTTATGGGTGAACTGACTGTTGACGTGGCGTCTAACTGCACAGTTCGCACACCTGTACTATGTGATGATTTCTCCGTTTGCCCAGTCAATAAGTTCTAGCAGATTGTTGCATTTGGATAGTCAGATATTTTTAGTAAATTTTTTGGTTAAAAGGCAAGGTAAGCTTGGTTACGTGTCCCTCCTTTACACCTGTGAAAAATCAGCTCCCGCGATGCACAATTTCTACTGACGCCACGATAATCCTTTTGTCCTGCCGCCTACCTGGCTAAACATATGGGTACAAAAGTAGCCGTTCCATGTGCGCACCTGTTGTGGCGCCTAAAGCTGTCCTGGAATTTGTTCACGCTTCTGGCCGTAGCCGAATCAAGTCTTGTGGGACGAATTAGTCATATGGTAAGGGGGAGAGGACAACAAAGCTGAGGATAGTCAAAACTAAATTTGCAAATGATTTTATTTTGTGGCTACTTAAGCAAATGTAGATCGACAACGTCGCCAGCGGAGTAACGAGCAATTACCTGTTTGCTGAATGCTTTTATGACAATCTAGCTCAGACTCGTTTCGAAGAGGATATGAGGAGTGCTTGAAAAAAAGGTTGGCTGTGAGTCTTCAATGTTAACACTATTGTGGATCCTGAAAAAACATATATCATGATAGCAGAATGGCAAACATATACTCTGCAACTTATTTACTGTAGGTCCAGAGGCCACGATAGCTTAGATACAAAGCCAGGATATACGTCTCACAATCTAGATCCTACTGAATCGGTATCCCACACATTACACTGTGTTACGCTCTCATCTTTATCGTCACAGATAGAACAACGTCAGTGCTCAAAAGTGATGCATCGATACCGCCAAAAATGATTTATTTCAAAACTCTATCGGGAGGAAAAGGATAAACATGGGTGAGGAAAGCTTACTACCGGCGTGCACTTGCAGACACTCATTTAGACAACCCGGATAGGAAATGACGAAGAGAATGCCACTGCCATCGATTAGCAACCATATCTTGCAGCGTTTCTAACCAGGCACGGGGAAGGTCAGGCCAACTCCAGACCTTTTGTAATCCTTTCCTGCCCCTGTGCCAGCTCAAGGGTTGGCCAACTCTCTGTTTCCGCCTCACTGAATGGACACAGAAAAAGGACCGTCTTCATCAAAGGATGACTAAACGTGCGCAATACGGAGCTTTCGGTGCTGGGCACATTCTTTGATTCAAATTTCCGTTGCACAACCAAACATTGGTTGTCTAATCGCTTCATCAGGGGCTCGCTGACACTTACCTCCACGAGTTATGGAAATGATATAACGGTTGCCGAACACATATATACGTCTAACTTCCGCTGTTCGCGGAGGCCATATGTCACGGGCAAACAGCAAAAAGGCCCTCATTGTAACCTGAAACGCACTTCCCTTGAGATCTAGTGGTTAACTACCAGGAAGGATAGATTTCCAAAACTAGCAAAGGCGGCTCGAGAGTTGAAGATCAGTTGATTAACCTTATCCGTCACAAAGCTTTCAACATACATATAGATTAGCGTTTTTCTGGGTCAGTTGTGAGTACCCTGGTGTTAAAAGTGAAGCAACTTGATGGGGACATCAGTGCAGATTAGATATCCGTATAATAAGAACCGTCATGAATATTTTGCGGGCGTCAGCTAAAGTGCAATATAATTTACAGAACTATGTTATCCTGCAGTTGTATATGTACAAAAGAGAAGATGAAATCTGGCCCTTTTTGATAGTCAGCTCTAGTCTGCTCAGCTGGGGATCGAGCGATTTTAATCAGTGTTTCACCTTAGTCATTAAGCCAAAGTCGCTATCACAGATGCAACCCAGTAGCTGTGTAATTAACATAAATTGTCCTAGCTCATTTTCCTTGGAGAAGATGGTTTTGATTATCAGCCCAAAAGTGTGATTCTCCCGAAACCCGGAATTAATTTATTTGAACTCAATTGATCAGATAGCATGCTATAATCAAAAAACGAATAAATTGACTTGCTAGGATATCAGGCCAGTCCACTTTGATTCAATTTTTTGGGCCACACTCAACAGAAAAACCTTAGAAGTTGGGTTATAAAGAAACCCGCAAGATTAGCGGACATGCAGCACTTCTCTACTTGAAAAACCCAGCAAGAATGACCCCCTATGGACTAAGTCCAAATGTGTTCCCTCTTGAGAAGGAACGATGTTACCGATCGTACTCGGTGATTGCAACTACCTGATGTGCCTCAAGAAGAGAAAACCGGTCCTGCGTTGTCGAAGAAGTTTCAGCAGCCTAATGAGCAGTGTATTACGTCCCACAATGCCCTTCAACGGTATAAATGACTGGGAAATCACAGCCGGTTCTCCGACTGTTTGGCTGTGCTCTACTTCATGATGTGTGAATCGCCCGATTTGTCAATATCACCTTATCAGTGAGTTTGGTTTTAGTATTTTGTTCCACTCCTCTCTTCATGCTGATAAACCCAAGGACGGACAAAATAGAGACTCAGCGAAAGAGGACGAGACCCGTTCATGACAGTAACATCAGACTGTTCTAAAGATAATATCCGGAATCCTATTGTGACTACATCAAGCAATGCAATTTCACAGAAGAAAGCGAGTATTCTCACAACAAGTAGCACCTCATGTTTGTTGCTCATTTTCAAGAAGAGAGAAGATACAAGCAAATAAAACAAGTAACAGATTTTGTAGTGGGGAAATTTGGCCATTATCGCTAGGAATTTCTTCCTGTCGATGGGGTTGAAAAACCTAGAATTACTGTATGGCTGTTCCATCCTTGTTGAGAAGTATCAGCAACACGCACCTCACGAAACTCAGAGAGTCTCTGACCTTCAAGTTAGTGTTTGAGCCGAGAGTAGCTGATCAGCAATGTGATTAGTTCTCACTTAGACAGAACTTAGCGCCACTTATCCTTCAGTAGCAGTATTACTGACGAGCTCCTCGAGTGATGACTTCTCAGAGGGAAGTTTAACAATCCTTTGAAATTATTCTTCCTCCGAGTTGCTTATTGTTTTATCCTAATGTGAGGAGATATGTTCAATCTCCGTAGACATTTCATCTTGTCGGTGAAGTCAATCAATAACAGATCGGCCTCAAAATTCATAAATTGGAAGTATGGGCAAAGTAATTTGCACAACGTGAAGTAGTGAACTCATTTCGAAATTAAGAATGTGACACAGAGTGTGAATCCATTCCTCGCTTACGATATTCACAGTGGTAACCTGTAAATGCCAGTGGAACGTCATATAGATGTCGTCAAACCTACACTTAGAACCGTGTCAATAAGTTGCATTTTACTTCAGGTAAACGGCTGAGGACCCGCACGATTCCTGAGATGTCTGGAAGCAGAGTTCTGAGAAACATAGTATTACACCTCCCTTATTAAAATCAAATCAGTTTTACGCAAGGAATCTTTCTGGCTGGTCGAAGCTATGGGGAAAAATATCTGGATGTTGGTGACTCGCGTGTGTCAGTTGACAGTTGATGTGTTCAACGAGTTTGACAATGAACGCTTCATCACCAATGAACTGACGAATCGTCTGCAAAACTACTTGCCAAGCCCAGTAAGCAGATCGACTGCGACTGGTCAATAGCGATGGCAAAAATAACACTGGATTCTCGGTCTTAGAGCCATTTAGAGTATTTGCGTCCACATTCAAGCTTAATATATAAATTTGAAGCATCGTTGTGAAGCCACGTAACACACTACTCACAAGGTTGCTGAAAATTCTTCGACAGCTTACGACCGGTTTCGATCAAATACAAGTTCCACCTCCATAATATCTTATCTTGCAGCCTACCTATGTATGAGAAGTTCTCTCTATAAACTATCATCCAGCTATAAAGAGTGTTAGGATAGTTTGCGGGTATTTGGCTAACCAGAGAAACTTCACTCTCCTTGCGTGAGGATCCTACGGTAAAAAATGGTAAAAGCTAAATGTGATGGATCTCCTGTGGACTGCGTGGTGATTGGTCAGACCTGTTGGTGTTTATATTTTTCACCTTGATCACATTAAACTTCGAATTCCGTGGGTTGCCATTAGAAACAAGAAATGCAGGTGGGGCCCACTTGTGTTAATCGGCCTCGGGAACTAGACGCGGCCTACGTACCTGCAAACATGCATCTGCTTTTTATGCGTCCCCTTGGGAGCTTACGTAAGAGCAACTGTGTCAAAACAGTCGTTGACAAAATGAACTACGTCAAACCTGTTTACTCCTGCTGTACAAAAGTTTAGCTGACGTCTCTTGTATATACCCTGATGTGCTTGGTACGTAGATCTCAGGTCAGTAGCGTAAAACGGGCAGTCAGACGACCATAAGATCTATCGCTGCATAGATGAACCATTAGATAATTCGCGACTTTCTAAAGGTTACTTAGTCGTGAGCCTGGTTCAGAAAAATATCAGCTAAAATGCATCAGAGTACCTGCATACATAGTAAGGCGTCATTATGTAGTACAAAAGAGTACTACATACCAAGGAAACCGACCAGACATCCAGGAAGAACCAAACCATCGTTCATAGCTCACCTTCTGCGATGTCTTCAAGCAGGCTTGCAAAATAAAGGCAAAATAGGATCGAACAGGGCATTACCATATCCCGTCATGAGCATCATCCATGGTTCGGCTTTTGGAACATATTGATTAGCAGCTACAATCCACTGTTTGACTAGTATTGGCGATTGACAAATATCTACGATGTCCCCGGTTTTTTAATACGCCTCAAATAAGCTCAATTGTCAGGTACAGTCAAGATTTGAGAGTGCATTTAGTGTGAGTGCTTTTTGGTTTACTACCTCAGGGTCATAGTTGCCTAGCCGAAAAGGGGCAAAACAGCCGACGGTTCTGGTTTCACGGTATCCTGAGCGAGGATTGGCTGGAATACAAGTGACCAATGAAATCCGTCGATGTTTGCGCATAAGGCGGCTCAATAATCCCAAGGCAACCACAACTAAATCATCAGTACCGGGGGGAGGCCGTTCGGTTTATTACAATCTTGATTAATGAATGAGAGTTTAGCTCTGAGACAGAAGGCTGGCGGGCACTTAACAGAGTAGCAGTTCATAGGTGTACCTACTCCAATCATAAAGGCTGGGCTCAGGTTGGCATCTTGACTAATTATGGGAAAGTTACGTCATTAGTTCAGTCAGTTAGATTTGAGAGTGCAAACTGCTGATGATAGTCACATTGATATTCAATTTGTTTGGGTCATCACCATCAATAAATGGTGTTTTTCGCCGTGGTGAATCTTATGAGTGTGAATTAGCCCTATTTCCAAACAGATTTTGCCACACAATGGACAGGTGATTACTTGATTTACCTTCACTTTAATCGGATGATTTAACCTAACTGGGCCCACCTGGGTATGCACCCAGTTCACTTAACTTGAAGATATTCCCCCTTCATCAGCGAGACGCAATTCACAAGTAGAAACATACGAATTACTGGTCGCAACCAAACTTGGTTACATACACTCTAAATCAAAATATATAATTAAGGACAGGTAAATGCAACGTTATGAACGAAGTAAGAGCCGACAAATAAGTCAAGTTCTTGGGAGGAAAGGCAACAGAAGAAAACCCGTTTACTCCGAAGTGGCCTCATCGGGATGATGACCGCTGAAATTTCCGGTGTCCCGTCAACTCCAACCTTCTAATAAGTTCGGATGTTTTCGCCGCCTTTAGTCTCAGAAGTGTCCGAACGCATTTCTCTGCTCAAGCGTCATCGTGCTGCTGGTCCTGACGACCTTCCACCTGCTCTTTTCAAGGACGCAGGTGGATTCCTCAGCCAGTGCCTGTCTAGCCTATTTGGGTTTATCTGGGAGAAGGAGACCGTCCCAGACAACTGGGGTGAATCGATAGTGGTACCCCTTTTCAAAAAGGGCACCCGCAGTGGATGTAGCAACCACAGAGGCGTTAGTTTGACGCCTGTTGTGACAAGGCTTCTGGCGTCATTGATTCTTCGTCGTCTTATGGCGGCACGCGAAGTCTCGACTCGTGAGAATCAAGCGGGATTTCGACCGGGTAGAGGCTGCGTTGACCACATCTTCACGCTCCGTCAGGTGTTAGAGCAACGCCACATGTACAGACGACCCACAATCCTGGTATTCCTTGACTTCAAGGGTGCGTTCGATTCTGTTGATCGATCAGTTCTGTTACCTACACTTGCTCAACAGGGTATGCCCCAGAAATTACTAAACACAATCCGATCTCTATATTCACCTACTTCTGGGCGGGTGAGGGTGTATGGTGAGCTCTCCAAAAGCTT
>NW_008752203.1:118118-140951 GCF_000715545.1 Opisthorchis viverrini | reverse complement strand
CACAAACCGCGAGGTGGACAGCACATGACCTGGCAAAAAGGCATGAAAGAGATCACGAAGAGTTTGGGTGTTGATGTTGTGAGACTTCCAGGATGGGGTCCCCGTGACCCCGCCTGTGCTTGACTGGAGACGTTGCAAGAAATGGCGGCTAATCGATGTCAGTGGCATTCGTGCTGTCAGTTTCTTTCCAGATTGTCTGATTGAGCGGCTGGAGGCGTAGGCACCTCAGTATGCTTGACATAGGCCAGCACTAGGTCCCCTCCCCCACCCACTCTTTCTCTCTTCTGTTCACTGTAGGATGGAAAGAAGTTAGATACCGTGGCGTGATGATAGGTTGGTGATGACTTGGCAGCGAAGTATGGAAGCCATTACAAGCGAACTCAGCTGTGGTGGTCACTGCCGTCTTCCTGGATGGGGAACCCGAGACGGGCCACAGCAATGGCTAGAGACATTGTCACACATGGCCCAGTCGCGCCCTCAACGGCGCTCATGCATCCAAGTTAAGCTCCTTTTACAGCCTCACCCCATTTGACAGCCCACTGACAGTGCTGGATTTATGTACCAATTTATTATCTCCCGCCTGTAATGCGCAGCTACCTAACCCCCCCCCCTCCCCCGCAAATCATCGGTGAACGAAACTGCGGCAGCTACAACCACTGTACGACGAGTACGCGGTTATTATAGATGACAATGATGATGCGTGATGATGGGATTAGTCTAAACTGCAGTGAAAATTCATGCCAACCCAAACATGTATCCAATCAAGTCAGGGACACTGATGCGGAATCCCCAAACCTCTTCTAAGTAAGGAGTAGTCTTCAAACTCTCCGAAACGCACTGAAATCTCTCCACAACTCACAAGGGTTTCCGCGTGACCCCTTGAAATAACGAGGTATGGACACTTGGCCTCTCTCTCACTAGTGTGCGTTATACAACCCTGCTAAACAAGGCGACATTAGTCTTTGAGTTTTCTGAATGTGGAATGCTGTTGAAAAAAGTTGTACTTCCTGTTAACCCTTAGCTGTATCGTTTCATGTCCGTCTGTCGGGTCATTAGGCAATCACTGATGTGTTTTGAATGCTTCTTTAGTTTTGTTGCCTTTCGAATGCTACTCCATCTGCCTTGTATACCCCATTTCATGAAGTGCTCATTCGACCGTTTCTCGCTGATTTACTGAGTCAAAACTGTGAGCGACCCTTGCAGAAGAATCCTCAAAGACTATAATGTTAGTACATATGACGACAAGAGACAAGATATAGTGACGATGAGCAACACATCACAATATAAGGTACGCTGGAAGATCGAACCGCATTGAAAAACAGTCAACATGAGGTTAGGCGAATTGTGGCATCGGTGTCACTGCTCGTGGTACGCAGTTCTTGTAGAAGCAGCCTTTAGTCAGGATCTTTTGATGAGGTAGTCAAGTTGATCAACAGTCACAAACTGAGCTGCTGATAGATGATAAAGGCAGAGGGTACATGCGAAAGTTCACTGCACTCGGGATTTCGTTTGAATGGCATGATAGATAGTTTTTCCGAAGTCCAGGTAAACAAAGAGGGACACTATAGCGTTTGCGGGCGTTGCATGCCATAAGGAAACTTCCACTTTGTCATTGGGGACTGAATAAATCGGTCCATAAGTCAACGTCACGCCCGAGCAGTTAACATACATGGGATAGTGGATGGCCTGATCGTCAAAACTTGTACTATGGCTGTTTCGGTAATTTATTCTTCATCGTTCAACAAGCATCTTCATATCTATTGTAAATAACCTGGAACCTACTGAGAAGTCATCGTTTAAAAACTACCGATTGTTTACCGAGCGGTTTGTTTTACCATTGTTAAATCCATGGATCGGTTAAGGCTCGCAATTTGTCTGAGACGTAATTGCAACGGTTAGTTCATCTTACTAGAACTGCTTTCATCAGTTAGTTTATCTTTGATCCTGCTACCTCGTTGCTATTTTAGTAATTTCATGCTCGCCAAAATCTCTCGGTTTTAACGGTCAATTCGTACAGTGTGTGTAACAGAAGACCTGATGAGTAAGATTCACGGATGCATTTATTTTTCGGTAGGGATTACTGTTTCATGTAAGGGGCTGGAAACTGATTAGAGCAACTGACAACCATATCAAGTGCATTCAGAGGTATCTAGGTGTCGGGTCACTGCTTACGATCGTGCTGCGTTGTGTTCGGTCCCCAGCTGACAGCTTGGTACAACCTTGTACCGCTCCATACAGATAAAGAGCGCACTCTTGGACAGCGCAGGGCAGACAGCTCCCTCGGTTTCGTGTTGCCTATGGGTGTGTTCTTAGTAACCTTGGTAGGTCGCTTCGGTTCATGCAATGTGCGAAAACAGCCTAACCTAACCTCCTGATGAGTTCATTAACGCTCTATAAACTTCCTAATTTAAACAATGCTTAGTATGGACGGTAAATGTGAGGTTCGAATGCTGTACTATTATCTGTTATTATTCAACCAAGTGTGCAACTGCATTTGGGTTTAGTTGGACCGATTCTCGTCACGTCGACGATTTTTTCCTTCCTCGGACAATCCGGTTACGCTGTTCAACAGTATTTTTACGGATAATATTAATTAGTTCGCTGACTAGTGAAAAAAATGACCCCAAGAGGCATCTCAATTGGGATCTCTTGAATTTCCGGCGCCAAGACCCCTTACCCAGGACTATAATCGTGCATTTTATTTGTTTGGCACCCTACAATAAATTTGCCAGAAGAGCATGACGACAGCCATATCACTCGGGTTCGTGCAAAGTACCACCAATGCTCAGTTAAACGCCTTCATAAAGTTTAGGTATAAGTAAGTTATGTTAATAACGCGGGACAGTACAAGGCAGTTTGGGGCATATAGTAGCCCTCAGACGAAAGTTCAGCTTCCGCAGTAAGATTAAAGAAGACTAACTTACTTAACGTTCAGTTGCAACACTCTTCCGGTGCCTAGCTGCCATGCTACCTGAAGGAAGCACGAGGGCTGGGATACCAAGTTGCCCAAGCCTAGACAGGGGAAGTCGAGAGGCAGAGGTCGGGTTCGAACGACGGACCTTCCGATCAGTAAATTCGTACTCTAACCACTTGAGCTATCCTAAGCTTTCCACAAAAAGGATATCCAGCCACGCGTGTTTGGCAGTCCTATTGCTATGGAACTGACAAACTGACAGCAAATAGGGAGGTTTTAACAGAATGAACTTTAGGCCAAGAAAATTCAGCTGCCGTCGCCAGTCTGCCAAAATGCAAAAAAAACAACAATTAGTCATCTACGCAGGCACTCAGCCTTCCAGCATAAAGTCTCACCCAAACGGGTTTGAACTAACGAACACCGCGTGACTATGAACACACAATCTAGCTCGAATTACCGTAGCAAGGCATGTCCTAACAAACACAGATGATACTCCCAGAGTGATCAAATAGTCTGAACAAATCGGACTGGTCGCACTTAAACACTCCATGAAAAACCACAAGTTCAAACGTGTAGAAAGTGTGGACAAACCTCTTCGATTCTACAATAGATACGGAAAATGGAATTTGAACAACACTGATGATTACCCAACCATAAATTCATGAAAATAAAAAGTACCGAGGTCCGATTCATTTGCTCGCAAATAGCTAGAAGTGACACCCTTCAAAGTCTACGGAACAGCTGAGTGAAATATGTACAGAGAGAACGAAGCTATACAGAAGTGGTTAAGCATTACAAGGCCCAGCAAAGTTAGCTACGCCCCGATTCAGCCCGCTTTATCGAATCACCGGAGTCAACCACAGTGCCGGTTGTTCGAATCGGTCGTGGCGCTTTGGGATTGTAAGCATACGTGCGTGGAGCTGCAGCTTTACCTGCCCGTTGCCATGAGTCGGCGTCCAAACGTTCGCGAGCTTCTAATTCGGCCAGGAGTTTCGAGTTAGTCATCGCTGGAAGGAACAGGGAAAGGGAGATTACAACACAGGTCAGTGGTTCTCAACCGGGAAGGGCATTCCCTCGGAAGATGGAAGAGTTTATTAGAGAAATAAAAAAAAGCTGGAGGTCTAAAAAAACTGGGATACTGCGAGTTGGACTTATTTGTTATTCGACGCCCAACCTTACTGCAATTCTACTCTTTCCGAGCATTGACTACTGAAGCCACTGATGAATGGTGTGTGGTAAAGAAGTTTTCGTTCCATCGCTTTCAGATTTGTCAGTCAGGAGGCATGACCCCCTGTCCTTGATATCCACACACAAATTCAGTCTAGAAAACGCGAAACTTTCGGCATACGGAGACATGAGACGCGGAAGGGAATTTCCGGAAGCACGGCTGATTCAATCAACCGATCAACAAGAAAACAAGGAACTCCTTGGAGTCAAATCAAATTTCTTTCAGTTTAAGTTCCTGGTTTATGAACTGGCAGCTCAGTGATAACTGAATATCCAGCTGACTTGAGTTTTTTAGGTGGTCCAGAGACTATGACGTTTCTATTTGATTAAATCACCCTGGAGATATGAGCAATATACGCCACGATGACTCCTGACAATGGTGGAACAGTTGTACAGTACTGCCCTGCATTTCAGTACACCATGACTTGACCTGCAGGATGAAACCTTAACAGAGGTATAGGTTTGAAAGCGCATTTTTTTCGTAATGTGGTTCCCAAAGTATGTCTCTTCGGGCAGATTGGTCAGCTAAGAGCATCCAGTTTTCACATGAATCTAGTGTTCAGAAGAAATGTTTCAACTTCAAAACTCGAAACCGTGTCTATCATGGATATTCGGTTGACGGTGGAATGTTCAATTCAAACTCGGTGTGAGGAAAAGCCCACCTGGCTACATTATTATAGCGTGAATAAAAACTGGAAATAGAGTTGAAGAATGAGAGCGCCTTTTCAGAAGTTCAGTTGTCGAGATTACACGTACTATGCGGTGTGAATTCGTCCATTTTTGAGCCCATGTAAGAAGTCGCCAAGCGAACCAAAGCAGTTGTAAACGCTTTCAAAAACTTGTTAACTATCACCGCGCGCCATCTCGAACAATTAAGCACTATACAGGCACTTCAAACTAGTCACGAATTCGAGGTAACTGAATCAGGGGTACGTACTGTAGTCGACAAACCCAGCCTATTTAAACTCACTTTCTCTGAAACCCTCAATAAATCCACGCTTGCTGTGCAAAGCCTCCGGCATGGCTGACACCTTTGGAAGTTTGAGGGCATCACGAATGACCGGGATTCGTAAGACAAATGCCTGCACCAGTGACATGAAGTTGCTTACAGTCCAGTACCACAGTATAGCCTAAAACGAAAAAACAGTGTTATCTTAGGAAGATCATCTGTTAGTGAGAAGAGTGATAGGAGGATATCATTTCGCTAGAAGGCAGAAGGGAGAAGTACTGAAGAATGTGCCCTGACTAGTCTTCAAAAGAAGTCGCAAGCCAGGGAGGAACTCCATGACATTTTAGATTAGCCTGAGGGAAATCAAACGGCGAGGACCTAGTAACTAGATCGATCGTTCAGCTGCAGCACCCTTTGGAGCCTAGCTGCCACGCCAACGGAAGGTGGTACGAGGGCTTGGATACTTCCACGTTGTCCAAGCCTAAACACAATGAGTCAATATTCTGAGGTTGGGTTCGAACCAAGGACCTCCCGGCCCTCAAGCTGGAGCCTTAACCACTGAGTTATCTCGAGCTCTCTAGTAACTAGAGATGAATTTAAAACACGTTTCTTCAAGAAAATGTAGGATAAGAGATATTCCTGCGCAATGAACTAATAACAAACCATGCTGGACCATCTGAAACCCAAGACTGGGTGGACCGATTTCGACCACGACTTACGAAATACAGGAACAAGTCCACCTACTTCCTTAAAACGGGCTGTAGATTTTGATGAAGAACCGATCATTCTCAAAAAGATCAACCGCCCGAGAGCTCAGCGAATTCATGATGTGTGATTGTAGTATCAACTGCGATGAACTCACTCTACAGATATAGACCCCGACTATGAAGTGCACTTTCGGTGACTAGTAGCAAGAGTGACCCGCTGACTGATTTTTGGGTTTTAGGCTAACAATTACTGCCTACTAATAAGTAATAAAGTTTCTTTACGACCCACACAAATATCCTTCAAAGCTGGTCGTAGTAGTTATTTGGGGGGTGGAGTTTGCGGCCTGCTACCTACAAATCGGGCATGAGCCAGATAGGAGGATAGCTCAAGTCGATTTTCCCTCAAGATATTTTTGCTTCGCTTCATTTCTTCACGCTCCAAGATGTTCTCATTTCGAGATCTGCTCCGCGAAACTCAGAAGCATAACGGGGGCGTGAATTCTGGTCAACAGTAACTAAAAGTACCTTGCGTCCATCCAACCTCGCACTGGACTAGGAAAATTCGAAGGTTTAAACCTCAGATATGCAACCAACCCATCCGACTTGTCAGTGTCCGGAAATGAATAGCAATATCACATCAAGTCCACGGGTCAAAACTACGAGGCGCTTCCAAAACACCTCAATCTGACCAAAGAACTGGGCGCCTGGATATGAGCTGCTTGAGACTGACTCCTATTCCAAATGGTTTGCCAACAGCCAATAGTAGCACTTTCACTAGGCACAATTTACAGAAATATTTCAGTTGGAAAAGAAGCTCTCGTGACGGAAAATGGGGCCGGCCACAATTGCAGTGAGATCAAATCGGATACCCCAACTTACAAACGGCTCTGTATCATTTCTGTTCCAACGGAAGCGATTTTTTCAATAAACCTGATGGGTTAGAAAGGCGTGTTGATCGTCTTGTGCTACTCATGCTACTAACAAAGACTGTTGCACATTGCTTGGAGAGGGTCATCCTCAAGCCTTAATACGTCGTCTAAACTCAATCCACATGTGCTACCCACATGGAAACGAGTTGAGGTCAGCCAATCGGATGGTCACGCATAAACTTTGCAAACATCGCAGACTTGTGCGATCGTATAGACCCTGTTACCACCAGGACAAAAGGACACATCACCTGAACCATTGCAACAGACTGCTGTGGATACTTAACTATTGTTGCAGTTCCTGTCCCACGGTCCGTACGCCTAGCTGCAAACAACTCGGAAGCTACTCATGTCAGTGCGTACGAAATTCCCCCAAAGGGATAATTGCTAACGCCAAATAATCTCACGTTATACGATTCAAATTCGGCTGGAATAATCCTAGTTTTCGTGTGGTTTACAATGGCTAGTCACAAGATAGATCGGTCCGCTGTGGCACCCTTTCGATACAGGGTAATCGTACAACCCGAAGGAAACAAGTGGGCTGACACATTGTCAAGTTGCCGAAATCCAAACAGGAGCAACACAAGAGACGAGGTTGGGTTAGAACCACGGACTTTCCAGTTGACAGCATCTTAATTGATAAGCTGATGCCAAACAGCGAGACCTTAGTCCATCATTCGGAGTGGAAGAAACCTTACAGGGAGGAAGGAAGCCGTGGAATCTGTGTAAGGGGAATGTCCTCAAAAGATATGGGTTCCCGTGCGAGATTCTGGTAAGGAATGTGTTTCAGACGCTACTAAAGAGTGGCCTCTTTTCGAATGCTCAACATTCTTGGTTCATTGGAATGTTCACTCCCTCAGAATCGCGAATCGAGGTCCTAAGCGAACCCGAAAGAAGGGCTGAAATAACGTAAGGCTGCCCAAGCTCAGACAGGAGCAGCCGAAACGCTCAGGTTGGGTTCATACCAGGGTCAAGAAGTTCGCGCCTTACACAATGAGCTACCTCGAACTGCATGTGGACGGTAGCCCTACCGCTAGATGTATGAAATGAACACAGTGGAAAAATGGAGTTCCCAATCTGCAAGCAGCTTCATCTACTCACCGAAGGCATGTTCATGACCATCAGAAATCCGAAGACGGGGAAGATTCGCAAGGCTGTCTTCATAAAAGGTGTCATACCCTTGGTAGATATGTCCGTACCGGTCTATGAAACGTAAACATTTCGAATTAAAACCGGGAACATGCAAAGTCAAGCAAGTCAGGTCGTACATACAACCATGACAACCCTAGAATAGATAGTTCAACAGAACCAACAGTGGATAGGAAAATCTGAGGAAGAGCAGTGGCAAGAATTCATTGCTTGCTTGTTGAAAACCAATGTCTGAAAAGGCGTTGAAAGCAGAGAATAGACTATCTGGTTAGCTTCTCCTTCCATCAGCTATGCTGGAGGTTTTGGAGCATTTGAACTACCGGATGTCTATGCGTGGTCCGCAAAGAACAAACGGTTCACTTGAAGCAGGGTTTAGGCGAGTCGATCATGTTAACAGGCACAGGAAAAGAAACAAACTGTCCTAAGCATAACATTCGTCGAAATGACCCATCAGTGTGTTCAACACTTGTGTTCTACGTTGGTTACTCAAGTTACATTATACATCACTATACAATAGCAATAAACAGCAATGCACAACGATACGTTGTGCCTAAAATGAAACGAAAAGTCTGAACTCTACTGGGAGACTGATTCGACGGGAGTTTTTCCTTTAAAAGCATACTCATACCTTCCAGTAGGACGTACCGGGTATAAGACCATGTTTTGATGTCTCACAGTCGGCTAATCCTTGACTATCCACTAAATACCCGCAGATGGCCTGTTGCACGTCTTTACCTGGTGTTCGGTAATCACGTAATACGATACATCGTATCGACAGGACGTCGACACTAGTCCTCACAATGAGCTAATCCCTGAATAATATTTCGCCACAGGTTAGCACCCAAAACAAAACTGGAGTGGGTCACACATTTTCAAAGAAACGTACAACGGTCTATTTAACCGGACTAAATGTGGCCTCTAACAATACGTCGAATAATGATGGAAGTAGAGTGCTTGTGGAGAGAGAGACACATAGGTACTTTTGGTTTTCAAAGAATAATGACTTCCAAAAGTTTGAAGATATAATTCCTTAGATGCCACACAGAAAATGGACGAACACACGATCCAATTCACACAAACTAGTGAGGCAGGCACAATAACTGTTCACTGAAGGCAAACTACAGTCCCCGATGTATACGAATGGAGGCAAAATATCACACCGTATGATAGCAGCCTTGTTGAGAAAAAGGGAGAAAACACTTCAGGGAACACATTGAGACACGCTCCAAACTAGTCTATCCATCACCTGTGCGACAACTGCACACACTAATCAGTCGTTGGGGCTTATAACCTCGCGACATCTGATCAACCACCAAAGGAAGACACTAGTCCACTCAATAAATGAGGCACTCATCACCGACAGGCGTAGAAAAAAACGACAAAAGTTTATAGTGCACTACTCATAAGATTGCTGAAAATTCGTCGACATTCAGTTGCCTGGAAACACCACAAACGAGAGATTCGGCTGGGTTCCAGGTGAGTGTCTCAAAAAACCAAATTAGTTTGCAAATGAGTGTATATTCGTCAACGACAGAAGTTACTCATTAGAAATCAGTCACGACCCCACTAAAGTGGTTTTTGGCGAAAGAAAAGGTAGGTCGGTGACTAAACGACTAGCGTGATCAATGAAGCCTCGCTATCTCCCTTTTAGTGGAAAGCTGGCTTTCCCTGAAAATCTACTGAGGCAATTTTGCGTTAGTGTTTGCAAATTTAAGCGGCTTTTACGTGAGACTCTAACAAATCCCCTTTTACAATAGTCGAATGTGTTGCGCAAAAACCGTCACAGGATTAATGTGGCGCACAAAACAGGGCATCTTATCAAAAACGAATTCTTTGACTTCTTGACTAGCTGTCCAAATGAATACTAAAGCGGTCTTTAACAGATTTGGCCGTAGAATAGATTAGGCGATAAATTCTCTTGATGTGCACGTTAACACAGCTTCAAGATGCAAACGAGTGTTTAATATCACATGTGCTAAAGAATGAAATACTATTGAAGACAAATCAGGTACTACGCCTAACTGATGGGTCTCAAACAAGACAGCAGTGTACTGTCGACAAGCTTTCATCAGCCTTATAAGTGTCGCAAGTTAAGGAAAACGCAGATAGCTGTTTAACAAGCAATTAGAAAACACTTAATTAATCGGTGGTAGTGTGGGGGGATTTGGGTAGTTTCAGTGGAGATTTCGTGCAGAAAGTGAAGCCGATCTATGCTGAAAAGCCCAGAATCACCGTTCGTTGCTTATTGGAAATCATCAGGACGGTTCAGAACTCCCTGGGATGCGTACTGTTTACGATTCTCGCTAAGGACGAAACAGCTGTACACAGCTTTTTAGTACAGCTTCGTATCACTTACAGAAATTTCCAATGAACTTGACAAAATGAGTAACCAATAGTAAGAAATAAACTTCCCTAGTGTTCAGCTGAAGCTGCAGCACCCTTTCGGTGTCTAAATACCATGCCACCCGAAGGTTGCACAAGGTTGCCCAAGCCTGGACAGGGGAAGTCGAGAAGCAGAGGTCGGGTTCGAACCATGGACCTTTCGGTCGGCAAATTCGTGCTCTAACCACTTAGGCCAGCTCGTCCCTCGTAAGAATAGATTATGAATAAAAGCGACCGATTTGTATATTACAGGCCCAAGGACCATCGATCATTCAGTCTTAATTCGTACTCATGTTACAGTGCGACATATTCGTCAATAAGCGAGATGGACCAAGTGGTTAGAGCGCGAATTTAATGATTGCAAGGCCCGTGGTTCGAACCCGACCCCTGTCACTCGACTTCCCCTATCTAGACTTGAGCGACCTGGCAGTATCCCAGTCCTCGTGCCTCCTTCCTGTGGCATGGCAGCTAGACACCGAAAGGGTGCTACAGCTGGACGGTTTTTTTAAAAGACTTAACACATCGTAAATCCTGTCCCGGCCATGAAGACGTAACAGGATTAAAGCCGTCATCTTCCTTACAACTTATGCGGCAGCCTTGCGCAGAGAACATGTCACAAATTGGAATTTTTTTATCACAAGTTTCGGATATCCCTCAATTTCCGCATCTTATCCGCTTAGAATGCTATATGTGAAGACTTCCCCCCTTTTTGTACCCCTATCCTGGTTCGCCCATGGTAAATGGGGATGGACAGGATAGGAAGGTTGTTCAAAGGTGATCGATATGAATACAAGTTCCACGAATCCTGCAACTATCTACAGTGTTTACCGGAGGTGTGCAACAGAGCATTCATAGTCAACCAGTAGGTGCCACAATTATTGAAACCGCTAAAAGCGCGGGAAACTATTCAAGTATGTCTAATAAAATCTCGATTCAATCCTATTAGACTCACCTCGAACATGAGAATGATTGAAGCCATGCTCATGAATGGAAGAAGGCAGTATGGATCGGGAACCGTGAGATCCGTAAACCAGCTCAAACCACCTGTTTTCATGCTTGGTACCGGGAGCGAGGCCATTCCACGAATGCCGGCGAAGACCGATAAAAATATGGGTATCTGAGAGAGAGAAAAATCAATACCGCAGTTGACTTTTTGTAAACGATCCCAAATTCGTTATGCAGAACGGTGGTTCCCAAATAAGGGTAGTCTGCGGGACTTTATTGGAGTCATTTATCCTGGAAGAGAGGTAACTACCAAAGAGGATCTACGAAGTCACGAACCTCCATTCAATTAACTGTTTTTTTTTCAAGGAAACCCTCTGTCCGGAGATGACGCTACTTATAAAGATGATTACCTTTCGGAAACCAAGATAAACAGAACAAACATTGCCGCATTGGACGAATGCAACTTGACGAAGCTATCAATGCATGCTCGAGCACGATTAAGCGGGATTCTCCGGCGATATGCTTATAGTCACCCGCGTCGTTCTCGTTGGAAACTTGGCTATGGGTTAGTTTACTCGACTGGCGTAGTTATGGTCTCGAAATGATCAACCAACTTTCAGCAGAAGCTTCAGTCTCCAATACGACACATAGGTCATGGAATCCCCTTTTGTATGGTAAGTTTGATTGCAAACATCCACAATCAGTGTTAGAAATACGCAACGACGACGGGGACTAGGAGTACTGAGCTTCGCGCTTGAACATCCTGACATGAACAAAGAGGAATCAACAGTCAGGCCAACCAGCATCCCACTTTCCTAATTTCTGGAGAAAAAGTGTTGACCTTTTCCGACCGATTTCAGGGTTTGATATTCTGCAAATCAATCAATTTTGGGCATGTACGCCCTAGGCCCCTTATGCACACCTTGATGGGTATGGTTGTTGTGGCGTGGTACAAAACCATTTGGCTCCGTATGTAGGGAAGCCGTCAAGCAGTCACATGTCAGACAAATGGAGAGCGAGAGTATGAGGTTGCCACCAAGATGCGATCTACATCTCAAGCACATCACGGACAACAACGCAAACGCTGGTGCAGATGTTTTAACACTGTACGACAGAACCTCATTTTATAAAAAATGGCAGTTGAGGAAATAGGATAAGAGAGGAAGAGACTAGCACTCGCCTTACTGTAAATATGAGGTTGGCAATTACCAAGCTTGGCGAACAGATATACATCCATTCATAAATGAATGGACCAGAACAACCAGTATTCCATCATTTTAAAGTTGCTTGTCATCCGTGTTTCGTTTGGAAAACCGGCTCGAAAGGTGAGGTGCAAAACCCATCTGCCTATTCAGCAGTGCTGAATCGGTCGTTAGGGAAGAATCAGCTGATTCACATTGATCCGGGTTGGAACTTTCAAGTTGTCCATAGGTCCTGATAGCCTATATTCATAAATGCCCGAAATAAAAAACACGGAGATACGTACACAGTCCGGCTGGAAAGGTGAGCAGTCGACCGAAAATTCAATGGACTTGTTTTCATTTAGTCCTGATCACGGGTTCCTTGTCAAGGTTTTTGGAGTAAATTAGGCAGATTAGTGGCAGCTGATCAACGGTCTTCCAGAAAAGGCGTCAGGTTTACAAAATATGAGCGTATCATTGACACGCTTCAAGATCAGGGCCTGGAGACCTCACAAGATCGACATCGCCTTGGAATTTCGGAAAACGGGTCAGAAAAATGACCCACACGAATGCTGTCCGTCTTCACCCACTTGCAACTGCACATCGGAGAATCAGTGACCAATCAATAGCTCGCATGACTGGAGCAGATCATTCTATTGAAAAATCTTATGTATAGTTCTTCCTGGCCATCTCATTAAGACACGCGCCATATGTTGACATTTCTTTTAATAAGTTCAGTCGCGGATGTAAAACGTGAGCAAGACACACAGTAAAGAGCAGAAACGCTGAACAGATACCGACTGGCATGTCACCCGACTAACGTCAGGTTGACCAAATTGTCTGCCAGAACAGCCTTCGTGCACACAGTTGGCGATCAGGTGATCTGGTCAACGGAGCCCCATATGTGGTGAAAACCCTGGAGTTTGCGTTGCGCAACAACATCCAAAATTATTCCACTGGGTCAGCCTGACAGGCTGTCGATGACGCAAGACTGTGAGTTGACCACTGACCTGGCATTTGTGGCCCTGATAGCATTTGGATCATATACGTCGGAGTGTAGTTCGCAGCACGCTTTGCTGGACATCTGTTTGCCATGTGATGCAGTTACGTAAGACAGTCAAGGTTCACGTTTTAGACGGACTGGGGTCGTTGTAATAATACCAGGATCAGAACTTAACGCTGTAGAGTATATATATATATTCTGAACAAGTCACCGTGTCACCGCGGTCACACTGAATCCATGCCTATATGTCATATTTGGCAAGAGAGAGCACAAATCCTTCAGTCGTTTCACTTTTAGGAGCCTTTCAAATCATCTACATGTCCACCCAGTGCGAATCAACACATTTGGATCCTTCTCCCGGCACTGTCGCATAGATGTTGCAGAACCTCCAGGAGCGAATGTGCATCGAAGTAATCCAAAATTGCAGGACAGGTTTCTTGATGGTTGGATCCGTCACACAAGTTTCTGCATTCAGTGCAATCCTTTCAGGTTAAGGCGTCTCGGTCACGATTGGAGTGTTCCGGACAAAAGATGCCTTAGCAGAGACCACGGAAGGCCACGACAGAAATGTGAAGCTAAAATGGCTAAATGAGGATGCAACCCGTGGCATAAAACATAACGTTATACTCAAACGTCTCGGGACACTTCAAAATTGGTGTCCAGACATCTTGGTAAAAGTGCCGGGGCGTCCTTTCATGCAAAATATGCGAATAAGCATGCCAACACAGCAGATACGATAGAACAAACTATTGAAAAAAAATTCGCTTGTTTCCTGATGCCGATGGAAAGATTTACCCGCGGCATACGGTGGGTTGACTTAGAAAAATGGCAGATGTTCCGGAGCTCAAAAGTATACCACATAGGAATGATGAAGGTGCTATTTTTATCAATTGTTGCATTCAATTGATTTAACTGTGTTGGAGACGTGATTTGTCCACCCGACAACAAACGACATACCGGGATCCGGGATGGCTTCGCTACACCCACATTCGTGGGATATCAGCAAATTCCATTCAATTGAGTTCAGAAAGAAAGTAACGAACACACTAAAAATAGTGGTGATCATATAGTCGCTACATATTTTAAAGACGTTACCATGGGGCAACGTAGGGGTTCAGTATAGTTTTTAAAGGTTACGACAATGCTTTGATCCTAAGTATTCCGTACAAGTGCCAGAAGATATTCGTGCTCTTCGGCATCACCGTGGGATGTATCGAGGGCTTCTACCTGTTTATGCCAAGAGCGATCAAACGAAATGGTATGCGAATGAGTGTCTCGCGAATTCTGCACAATTTGGGTTCATTTAGGACACAATAATGACGGAAACTCGGGGTCTGTGTCTGAATGACAAGCTCCAAGAAGAGTGAAACCGGCCGTGAGCTGCCGAAAATTTTTCAGCAACCCTGTGAGTAGTTTCTTCCAGGAAATGATCAGGGTGTTTGTCTTACATCCCGAAGAAATAAGGACCTTCCTCATTAAAGATACCACTATTTTCCGTTCGCCCCACTTTCGTCATGTCTCAGAAATTAGTAAAACCGAGCATTAGTTGGTACCACAATAGGTGTTATTTAGCTAAGGCGAGCAAGAACATTCGGTTGCGAGGTTTAACTACACTGATTTGCATCCTGTGTGTATTGATGGAAAAACCTTGAGGTATTAACCCTTGTGTCTATTGCAGCAAAGCGTAAGATGTTACTTGGAGCGTGGGTTCACCCATGGTTAGTCAAGTTTGCCTAGTCAACACTTCAGTGTCAGTGTCAGTGACAGCTCAGTTGCGTCAATCCAACTGTGACTCTGGACTTCAACAAATGACTGACAGAAGTGGGGTTTTTCCGCCTCTGAAAAATGGAAATAGTTACCTCATTCAAAAAGACAGTACGGGGAACCACTCAAATAATGTGAAACTGTTTAGCACGGCATGTGTAAAGGGGCTTATGGTAGCTTAGGTGGCTTGTTCACTGTGCTAGGTAATTTCATCATGAGCACGTAGAGCGATCAGCCTGATGGCACCAAGCAACGACCGATGTGGCATAATAGCATTTTCAGTTGTGAAGTTGATTGTTTTACTTTGGTTGGGATACTGTTAGAGGTGCCCACACCAGGAAGGCATTGGGTCTCTCAACTAACGCCTTTGGCAATGGAAACTGGGAAAGCCATGGTTGGGAATACCTGCACAATTAGAAGCTTCATTGACCTCAGGGGGTTGACATCTTTTGAACGCATCATTTCCTGCATCTCTTTCGACACCTTCATCACTGAAGAACAAAGGAAGGACAGATATTTTAGAGGCGAATATGGGGCGTTCTGCAGCTGGTGAGAAGTTTCAGTTTGGCAATGAAGAAAGAACTAAAAAATAATGGCGATCAACAAGTTGAAGAGAGAGTTTGAGACGCTATCAGTCTAAGGATACATAGAGGATGGCTAACGGCCATGTTGGAAAAAAACAATGAATACTATCAAATATGCGGCATAATCATCTCACGGGTGAAATACGGATGAAACTGACAAAATTAGCCGTTCTTTTGACCTAGTCGTCAGTACAAAGCATTCACATTGAACTGGCTCCCTCCAGGAACTCATGATGTGGGCTTATCAGGCAGCCTGAAATCACAATATGATCCACAAGAAAACTACTGAGAATTCGCAAACAGCACGTGCTAATGAATAGGTTTTGTTGACAGGTTTTCGAGAAATACACTCATTTGCAAATCAATTTGGTTTTCACGAGAGACCAAACTGAATCTCTCGTTTATGATTTTTTACAACTGAATGTGTTGTACACAGGCCGCCTCATGATTCAGTTGGAACGATATTCGAGATATCGCAGTTTATTTTCATAAAGGGAACTACTTACAAGGTTGCTGAAAACTCTTCGACAGCCCACGATCGCAGAGTTTTCAGTAACCTTGTGAACAATTTCCTTTGTTGACAGGTCTTCACTTATCACACCCACCAAAGGTCGAGCAACCAAACCTGAAAAAATATCATATTATTCAGCTGTAGCACCCACTGAAAAAAATATTTCAGGTGTAACACTCTTTCGGTGCCTAGCAGCTACTTCATCCAAAGGGAGCACGAAGGCCGAGATATTGTTAAATTGCCCAAGCTTAGAGAGGAGGAGTAGAGGTGTTGGGGCGACTTAACTACTCAGCCATTTCCATCTCAAACTACCGCATTTTGGTTGACATAAAGAGAAATGAAACATGAAGAAACCTAGTTAACGCATCAGATTGTGTTTCGAATCCCATTTCTCATAAAGGTGACGCACTTGGGCAACCAAACAGCTGGACGGATTTACGGGGACTATTCTAATCATTTCAGAGCCTATAAGTCGCACCTGGCTGAATTTCCATTTTCATTATGTGCTTGCCATATAGATGCAGATATGTCGGTAAGACATCCGCCAAACAACTCTAATGTGAACTGAATGCCAGAGGTAGTTGTTATTGTGAAAAACGGATGGTTAAAAACAAACTTTCAAGATAGTCGCCCGACAGTCGTGCATTTGTCATCCGCTCCTGAAGCAACGTTAGCCGCGGCATCGCATCACCGTATTTGGCTAAAGACCGACGCTGACCAATAATGAATGGAAAGAGACAGAGTCGAATGCACAGGGTCGCTGAAAAGGGAGGAAAATAGAACATGAATGTTAATTTGCGCATTATTGCACTACTTGGCACCAATTCAGTATCTTGTTCATAAACTGCTTTAGGTATCGATATGAGAAAATGGTAATCGTACGTGGCCTGCTCGCATCTTAAAAGTAGCCATTGATAAATACTCTCATTTGCACACACCAGGCTGTCTCATGTTTCAGCTGACACGATAATACATCGGGTCTAAGTGTAACGCTCTACTCACAAGGCTGCTGAAAACACTTCGATAGCCCATGACCAATTTCACCCTTCTTGGGGATCATCAAGCGGCCTGGTGCAGCAGTCAGTTGAAACGGACCATCATAAACGAGAGATTCAACTGGATGCAGCTGAGTCTCCTGTCAGAACTAAATCCGTGCGCAAATGAAAACAATTGTCAAATTCTGTCAAATGTGAGTCAAATTAGAACAGGAGGTTGAGGGTTGAGTGAAAAGAGGACCGGAATCAGTCATGGGTTGTCGAAGGGTTTTTAGCAACCGCATTGGTAGTGTGTTACGTTTAGAACATTAACTTGCTTAAGATGCTTTTAGGAGTCATGATTCTCATCACACGTAATTATAAGATCTGTCTTATTGCCAAGACAGTCTGTTGAGTGCTATTGGATAAATACGGGGGTAACCAACTTGAAAACTTTGCCGTTCGAACGACGTACGGGTACACACAACTCGTATAATTGATAGTTAAGTCGGTGACTCGTATGAAATAGTCGTGAATCCCCATTATTATAAACGCGAGTCATGAAAAGAAAGAAAACAAGAGTAGTTGGTTGCTCACTAGTGCGAAACAGCCCCCGAGATTATAATGTATCGCTCTGAAATGAAGTATTCACCTGAATGAACACTAGACAGCCCGTATGCCCTTTAAGTTCGATCAGCTTTTTCACATCTTAGAATTGGTGTCCCATTCTTCGTATACAGCGCTGAAATTTAACGCTAAATTTCTCTTTCGTTACAAGTCAATTAACAACAAATGAGAAAATATGCGAGTCTAACTGGCTATCGACCGGTGGTGGTTAGCACACTTCTAAGCGGGTTACACGTTTATAGCACGCAGTTATTTAAGACAGTGCATGAACACCTGATGTCACCGTTCGATTTAGGAATTTAACAAACCCAAACACTCGTCCATGATACTCTTAGGTGCACAGCTTTTATGCAGTCCTAATTTGGCACTAGGGCTGAGGCCTCAGCAGATTACACTGGTCCATGCGTGTGTAATCGGAATTAAGTAGGCGGGGGTTCGGTACAGTACGCCTTGAACTCCCATCTTTGAGAATAAAGCTGAAGCACATTGCAGTCGGGAAGTAAAAAAAACTCCGTGCAAAGGCGCACCTGCTTGACGATGTTAACCTGCCTTTCCCGTTTTCAGTTTGAATACCGCAGTCTACGGAATGATTGAAGAGCTAGCTGCTGGAGCTGTTCATCAAGCAGTAAGTCGTGAATCAGCCCCTTAAGAAAGTGGTCAGATTAAGTTACCTGGGCCATATGTACATCCATTGACTCGTGACCTTAATTAGCAGAGGGTGCGAGATAGCAGACATGCCACTACCAAAGTGGACACAACGGGATCCTTATCATCACCGACAGCATGACATCAGTGTTCAACACCGATGCTTTGCTGCCGCACAACCATGATTTATTTGAAAGCCTTGGTGTGAAGAAAAGGACAAATGTGGACGGGAAAGGGACTTAGTGCTAGCTTACCACAATCATTCCGAGGTGCCTACACCTTCAAACACTCACTCAGGCAATCTGGATAGAAACTGACAACAGGATCGCGACTGACATCGGTTAGAAGCCATAACTTGCAGCATCTCCAACCAGGCGCAGTGAGGAAAATATGACACGTCGAGAAAAATCAAGCAACTTCTGAAAAGCGCCGTAGAACATAAGTTCTCTGGTATCCGTAACCAAAACTACGCAAATAGGGCTAACGCTTACAAAGAACGGATTGTCTATTCTGACCATTGCCAACTGTATGAATGTAAGTGTGGGAGTATGTATATGGGTAGAACAGAAAGGCAATTAGCTGTAGGGACAGAGGAACAGTTGTCCATCACCTACTGGCATCAGTCACGAAACAGTTGAAGGGTTCCTGATGGGTCGGTAGCTTAGATGCCTCCTGTGTAAGGCTTAAGCTATATCCACGAGACCGTTAAACCCGGTCCGTATTCAGTGGCAAATGCAGTCTTTCTTAGTATTACCCTCGTAGAGCTGGTATCAGAATGAAATAACTGTCGTCGAGGTCTATACCTGCGCACCTGTTGTTGTCCTAACATACTGGCAGTTGTTATGCTCATCTGCCTCTCTGCACAAATTAAAGTAATCACGTTACCTCAACTTCCTCGCCTTCAACCTGGATTCCATACTTAAACATAAATGCAGGGGTTTTAGGTTCTGATATTTAACATATTTTTCGTTTGTTGCTGGTTCATGACAGTAGACGGACGGCCGACATGTTCAAAAACTAAACACTCTCAACTAACTCCATCAGAATGCCGTTTGTCATTTACACACAGCCCAATTCAGCAAGCATGTAACTATTCAGTTTTCGGGCTTACTCCAAACATAGCCTAGTTATTTTGGACTTCAGACTAAGCACAGTAAAATGGAAGCTTCCTAGGCGGAGACGCGCTTTTAGGGGAAAAGATGCCTGAGCTTGAAAGGTTAGGGATTCGCTTAAACTGTCCAACTTCTCGAATGACCACGTAGAAGAAGTATTGAAATACATGGTCTGTGAACGACGAAAAGAGTACCAAGGGAACTAACTTGTTGCAATAGCAGCCCACCAAGGTAAGTCCAGAGAGACATGGAGTGCTTCCAACAAAGCTTGGTACCAGCCAGATGGCCAGTAACTACACAGTCCGAGAGATGCCAACGATGGTTCACCCAACGTATTTAGCATAGTCTCCGCGACCGGAGGCAGTGGAATATCCGGCAGAGGGCCCAATGTATCAGGAGTGGTAGTCGAAAGCCACGACTTAGACTGCAAAAGAAGCCCAGCTTTGAAATTCGAGTGGCCTACTAGGCCAGGGTGACCAAACCACGTTTTTGTGGCTGAGAACGGACTTGTACATCGACCGAAATGGCGCAAGAACTGATAGTTACGCAAAACTTGCATGGTCATGAGTGATGGCCTCCCGAAGTGAGGAAAACAGTCTGAAGTAAAAAATAAAAACAGACAGATTGATACAGAAAGTTTCACGGCCTGGTACTCACCGACTATACACCACACTTAACAGATTCACTATAGATTTTCCTCACGCAGACAAGCTACCCGAAAAATAGTGTTCACTTTGTTGACAACCTTCCACTCCGATATTGCAGGTAATGCTCATTGATTTTCCAGGACAATACCTGTGGGCGTTTGCCCATACAGTTTGCGGAGCACGCGCAGTCTCCAAACACTTAATAGATACACTCTATAAGGCCAACTCACCGCCAAAACATTTGCCACCACGCTATGAATCTACGTAAGCAGAAGCAAGTGACCAATCAATCCGACTGAGGTGACCAGTCACGAAAAAACGTCAGATGACCAGATGACCATAATTTACGCGTTCGGCTGTCTCAATTTTGACTCAGAATTTCTACATTTTGTTGTCCTTCGTATTACTTCACTAATTCGCAGCGGCAAGCTGCTCGAGACTTTCATCTTTTTTAAAACTATCTGGTTTGCTTCAACAGTGCTCTTCTGGCCAGGATTGATTAATGCTTTTGAACAATGAGCATTTCCATAAATCAGCTGTACGCAGAGGCTCGAACCATCAAGTTGTATACTCAGTCCATGACAGACAACCACAGCCACACAGGCTCCATAGTAGTCAAAGCTTGTAAAAAGCTGGCACGGCCTATCCGATTCGGGAATTGATCTCGTTTTCAGTCAGTGCATCCGGACCTGTAAGACTGCTCAGGCAAATAAGTTTATCTAAAACATCGACTGGCTGGTCTATGAAAATGAGGTTGATGTTTGATTCCACCCAGTCTTCTAGCAGCCCTTTAAAGTGGGCACGGTTGAAGCCATACTAAACCGTGCGGCAGAACTATTTTGGTCATTTGAAATTACCCGCACCCAACGTTTGAATTAAAGACAGAAGTGTCATCTCCGTGCATAGCGTCTCAGGAAGTACCACAGGAACCCTTCAAAACCTGAGGAGTATGGAACAGGCAGATAAGTTTCTGGCAGCATACGGAAAGCGAAGTTAGGAATTGCGAGAGGTCAGCCTCACTTCAAACCACTGGACTTAATGAACTCGGGCGACAGACTAACGTGCACTCGTACACACCCACAGCAATCGGTGTACAATGCACCACCAAAGAGTAAAAATTTAGAAAGGACACCTTTGGTCACCATAAATAATCAGTTTTTGGCGACCAAAAGAATAAATTCAGCCTTCGGGACAAGAAGAATAACTAATGCTAGAGGTTTGAAAAAGTGGTGATACCCATTACAGTGATGTGATCAATATATTTCCTTTCAAGGAAAAACTCGGCTTGATTCGTACGAATTTCTCTCCCGGAAACCGACCAGCTTGTTTAGGATAATGCTAGGGTATCTTGGGTGTTAGGCCTACCAGGCCTGTCATGATGACCTTCACAAGATGTTTTTGTACCTTTTGAGGAAACAAGACACAGAAGTTTCGAGTGACGTTAATGCTACTCGCCTTTCAGACCAACCCTGGGCTTGGCTGGAGGCAGTGAACGATATGGTGGCCAATCGGCGTCCATTATGCTGGCTTCAGCTCAGGTTGTTTGACTGAATATTGGAGGCGTAAGAACCTTGCACGTTTGTGGTAGGGTAGTCATAGGTCTCACAAGTTCCGTTGTTCTTCATTCCGGTATTCAAATCAGTCGACATGACTGTACCACAGCGAAGCATCGTTATTCTCTGGTGTTGCTGGCAATTATGGCGATGACCGCTGCAGTAAATCTTGAAATCATTTGCATACGGCAGCGCCGGGCATTGTGCCAATAGCAGAGGGTAGAGGTTTAGTGAGGGTTACGAAAAGGGGAGCCACGAACAGACTCGTGGGTAACCCCGCTAAGCGTTTCAAAAGGGCCGATCAAACTGCGGATCTGTGGTTGGTGAGAAAGACAGGAAACCAGCGAGAGAGGAGGCCGGTAATTCCAGGCTTCCCAATACCAGATGAGGGTACTGGGTTAAATCCTGTAAAAGGCTTTCGAAGATCAAAAAGTTAAGATGACTAATTTTGATTCGGCCGCGCTTGTAAAGTTATGACAAAACAGATCAGGATGAGTTGGGAGCGACACAGGAGGAAAGTATGTTGAACAGGGTACAGGAAGTTGTTGAAAGGAAAATAAATTAAAGGAGTTTTGTTGGTGACTCGATGAACTTGCAGGGGACAGTAGTAAGACGTGTGGGACGTTCGGCGGACGGACAATGGATGCACCCTACCTTTTTGGTGGATTACAGCCCGTTCCCGGAAGTAGAGAGGGCATCAAACATGATGAATAAATAGAACAGGGTCTGGTGCTGAAGTGGAGGGGATCCTTCTAAGTTATATCTGGTTAGAAGTGGATGGATTTCTGGGATGCAAAAATTAACGCACGACAGTGCAGTAACTTGTGTGGTTTCAACATAACAATGGTCGTTGAGCTGTGACACCGATTCGCCACATAGCTACCGTACCAAGTGGCCCAAATGGTTAGAATGCGAATTTACTGACCGAAAAGTCCGTGGTTCGAACCCGACCTCTGCCTCTCGGGGCAAACTGACAGTATCCCAGCCCTCGTGCAACCTCCCAGTGGCATGGCAGTTAGGCACCGAGAGGGTG
>NW_008752203.1:112952-114738 GCF_000715545.1 Opisthorchis viverrini | reverse complement strand
TGACCAACCTGGTATGAGGGACTCTGTGAGTGTCGCGCGGACCCCCCCCAGTATAGCTCAATGGGTCGCCGAGGTACACAAACCGCCACACCACGGGTCCATCCAGTCTCTTCGTGACGGTTTATCGTACCACCAGAATAAAGAACAAGTAGTAGCTCAGCTATTACACTATTTCGGTGTCACCCATGTCAGATAAGGTCCAGTCTCTTCGTGACGGTTTATCGTACCACCAGAATAAAGAACAAGTAGTAGCTCAGCTATTACACTATTTCGGTGTCTAGCACCCATGTCACAGAAGAAGCACGAAGGCTCTGATACCACCAGGATGCCCAAGCTCAGGCAGCAGCAGTTGAGATGCTGGGAGAGTTCAAACAATAAACTTCCCAGTCAACAGGTTGGCGTCACAAAAACCGACCTATCCCGGTTGAGGCAGGGCGGGCTTGTAGATGATGGGGGCGAGCGTACATATTTTAGTACATAGTTCTAAGGCATATACGTTTGGATAACTTCAGTAAGGGAGGATAACAGCTGGCCCAAAACAGCAGGAAGTGCAACGGCGCGGATCTGATCCGTCTCCGGGATCGGATTTGGTAGGAGGGAATTTTCAGTAATTGCATACTATAGAGAAGATTTTGGCCGTTTTGCTCCTTTTAGGACCTACTGGCCAGCAAAGTTCTAGGCTGAATTCTGCATGGACCCCGTCCTGCAAATCACAGTCAGGTGATGCTACGGCCGAGAAACCTATCCCACGCAGCATTGGCAAGAAGTTCGGGACGCTTGCCGGTCCGGCATCAAGCCGAGATTTGATTGGTCTAAATTATGAACCCAACAGTCAATCATGACTCAGTATGCCGGTTACCGATGGCGCATCCAGAAGGTGTCATAATTTCCAGAAAGTTGTTACCGCTTACGCTATACGTATGAAGCGCTGTACAGGTGTTCCTAACCTCGTTTTTGGGCGTCAATATACCTTATGCACTGTTGGTGATTGTTTTAGCGTGCACGCCAGCTAGAGACGCGCGGACCGAGAACTGGACTGAGGGAAATGCCGTTTCCAGCTAGAGACGCGCGGACCGAGAACTGGGCTCAGGAAAATGTCGTTCTGACGAAAAGTCACCGGTGAAATGATATATAACAGTCGTAGTCAAGCCAGCATTGCACTCGAAATAGATCAGGGTGGGTGCGCCAGCTTAAGGACAGGAATGTCTGCGGTCCAAATCCAAACCCAGCATCTCGATTACATCTGCCTAATCTTGAGCAACCTGGCAGCATCTGAGTCCCCGTGTCTCCTTCTGTTGGCTTGGTAGCTAGGCACCGAAAGGGCGCTATAGCTAACAGATTATCTAGACAATTGCTGAGGGATCGGTCCAGGATGCGTCGATTTTAGCTAACGTATTTGGTCCGCTGGGCCGCAGGCGGTAAGGAGCCGAAAGTTGAGTGACCATGGAGGATAGCAAAGTTAAGTATTGTGCACCGGGTCTGATTCCAGGGCTCTAAATTAGCCTCGAGCGCTCAGGAATCACCGGCATACTGGCTCACGAATTGACACAGGATGAAGATTGTCGCCCAAGTTTCATGGGTCGGTTTTTGTTCTTGTCGTTCAGCCAATCCTAATGCAGGAGCAAAAAGGGTGTAGCACAGCGCAAGGCATTAAGCCTGCTAGCGCGGGGACTCGCATAAAACAGCGTATAATGGAGCATTCAACTGGGTTCTAGATGGAGGGAGAGCATTTGCCTAATTAAATTGTACATTCTCAGGTAGGAAATCCTCTCATCATGCCCACGCC
>NW_008752203.1:110249-112922 GCF_000715545.1 Opisthorchis viverrini | reverse complement strand
GACTCGCATAAAACAGCGTATAATGGAGCATTCAACTGGGTTCTAGATGGAGGGAGAGCATATGCCTAATTAAATTGTACCCTCTCCGCTAGGAAATCCTCTCATCATGTCGCCGCCGTCTGTCTGCTGATAAACGGTGAAAATCCTGTCGGCCGAACTTCTTCAAACAGGGAATAAATGGCTATTTGTTTTCTAGATGACACGGCCCCACCCACAATGGGATCAAATTTTCGAAAGCTGAGACATTTTCATCGTTACCTGTTCGCTGTAAGGAATGTGTACGTATAATGAACTGTTCTGCAGATTATCTGATCAAGTGAGCAAAGCCTCAAGGTCGTCAACCACCACCCAACCGACCCAAAACTTATGGCAAACCCGAGTGTATTTTTATATACAGTTACCCTTAAAAGCACGCTCACGTATCTGGCCGCGCCTCTGTATTGCAGTTTCTGATCAACCGTTGGAGACCCCACGACCACCAACGGAAAAGATTATGGTGGGTAAGCAAGTCTCGAGTGAACCCAGCATCCAACATGCCTGCAATTACCACCGGTTTTTCTCTACTGGAGGACACAGGCAAAGCGTCCAACCCCGCACCCACTTCACAAGTTCTCATTTGGCCTGGGTCAGCTATCCGGAGAAAAGCAGCGAATTTGAGTGGGAGGTCAGCCGTAACTGTTGACCTCGACGCCGGAAACTGTAGGATCCCCACAACCAAGGAAAACGCGCGCCGTCAACCTCCAAACCCACTCCGTCATAAAAACNTCCATCATAAACAGCCTCGCGTATGGTGGACGAAGTCTTCGCTCATGACACTGATAACCAAAGCCATAAACCTGGTAGTATTGTACCGAGCATTCCCACATACACCGATTTGGCCACGCTAATCGCGGCTGACCTTGGGAGTCCGCAAATCACCGAGGAAAGGGGCCGCGGTCTAATAAACCACGTGAACCTCGTCCCATCGAAAAGCCGCTGGCCAGATTTAAGCTACAGTTCCCCGCAAAATCGGTCATCTTTGGAGTGCCACCGATGAGAATACGCCTTGATGGCGCCGTGCAAAGCGCGAGCAACCTAACACGGCTTCCGACAAAAGACTTACCAGTCAGACCGCGCCAAAAAGCCCAAGAAACCAACGGACGGATGTTAACCGCAAATCTCCGGAACATAACTAATCCGGGCACCAAAAGTTCACGAGCGACGAGTGACATACACCGAAAGTTTCACCCGCGAGGGAAAAACTACGCCCCAAGGGCAGAAGAGCAGAAAATTAGGGGACAAAACTCTCCTGCAAACACGAAGCAACTCCCGGATTAAACGAAATAAGAAGTGGACAAAACGCCGCGGGAGCCTCTTCAGAGCCCCGGACACAAAAACAGAGTACAGGATTCAAAACTCCCAAAATGTCTGGCAGCATACCTCTCGGACGCAGCAGAGATCATACTCAGGTGATTATTAACAAACAGCCTCAGCCTTGTACCACAGTTTGCGATTTCCTATAGAGGAAAATTTTTGTTAGCTCAGGTAGCGTAGATGGTGGTCGTTGGCTTGTTCGCTGAGCTGGGCAATTTGATTGCAAACGTTCCATCACCAATCGAGGTGGCATCATCAGTGCGTTGTGGTGGAGCGTCGTAGTGCGTAGCACTGGGTTGGTGGTTGTGCGTTGGGTAGTGTTATGTGCGTATTATTATACGTGCTGCTAGCAGGGTATGACCTTTCATCGCGACTAGTTGTTTCATTGGTTGCTCCGTTGTACTCTGTCCCCATTCGCCGATGCCCATGTGACCTCTGAGCTTGACATCTCCTGCCGTCGTAATCTGGTCGATGCTAGAGTGACCTTTGTCCTTTCCAGGAGTTCCGTTGTGACCTTTATTGATTTGATTCCGAGGAGTTCCTTGTTTCTTCGTTTGTTAATCCATTATTCGGTCCTCCTTGAGTGTTTCGGTTGCGATGTTGATCTCTTGCACGTAGAGGTGCGTAAATTGGATCCAGTTCGATGCACCTGTTTATTGAACCTATCGTAGAGTACCATGCTTCTAGAAATTCTCTTCCCTGTCGCGTGTCTCCGCATGCCAAAATTTTTGCGTTTTCTATATTCAGTTTGTGGCCTTCTTGGTCCTCGTGTATGGATATCAAGGACAGGAGGACATCTCCCCCGACGGCCTGGTTGTGTTTCTTTATTCGTGGGCATAGTCACCCCCAAGGCTGTCCGACGTAGAATTTGTTGCAGTTGTCGCAGTTGAGTTGGTATGTCACATTGTTCTTCCTGGTTTTGTCCGGGTTGTTCTTAGGTCTAGAGATCAGATTCCTCAGGGTGGCATTCGGTTTCTGGACCACGAAGATTCCTTTTTAAGCCAACAATCTGGTCGCGAGTTCAGATACATTCTTGATTTAAGGCAGGTCTACGCGTCTGGTGGCTTCCTGCTGTTGCCGTTGTTGAGGTACCTTCTTCTTCAAGATCCTCTTGATAAAATTCCTTGGATATCCATTGTTCTGGAATACCCTGGCAGTTCTGTGGTGCTGCAGGGTATCTCCACCCTCTAGAACATGGTTTGGACGCAGCTGTTCTTGTGGTTTACTGTATGATATTTTGTATGAGTCTCCTTCCGATAGTCCCATCCATCATTTGGTTCACTAGAACGTCTAAGAATGGTAGTCTATTGTTTACTTCCA
>NW_008752203.1:101574-104736 GCF_000715545.1 Opisthorchis viverrini | reverse complement strand
TTTATTGAGTGCAACATTCGTCAACTATTGCACAGGGCCACCCTATTCTGCATCCCGAGGCCGAACACGGGTGCCAGATAAATCCTGAAGGAAACATCGTTCACACTGGCAAATCAGTTCCAGTGTTTCGTCGGCCATTCGACGACGGTATACATCCCTCTGCTTGTAAGAAAGCGACTGTCACGTTAATCTCTGGAACTGGTGATCGACCATCGCCAGGCAACTACAAGCCTATAGTCCTCAGTAGTGTACCGTGCAAGGTTATGGAAAGCATTCTAAGGTGGGCTGCCTTAAATCACCTGACCACCATAAGCTTTGTATCCTCAGTGTACCACGGACCCCTTCTAAATCGATCTCACGTAACCACACTGGTCGTATTTATGGACAGCTTGACCCATAATGCACACCTATTTTTCGGCTTCCCATGAGCATAGGATGTAGTCTCGCACGTCCTGCTGCTCCACAACTTTAAGTTTTACGGGATTCAAGAGGAAATTCAATAAAACAGAAAATTACGGGTAGAGTGGGTGCAACCTTCACCTCTCCAGCGCCGGGCTCCATCGGAATTTCTCAAGGTTCGGTTTCGGCACCACTGCCGTTTCTGACCTACGCCAATCACCGTTTGGGCGTTCTTTCAAGTACATGTAGGCTGTTTTACGGACGAATTTAATTCTTGGAGTTCAAATGCCAGTGCCCTCCAAGCGGATGTAGACGGGCAAACAATGGTCATTTGGCTGGCATTTTTCTCTGATGGATGAAAAGTGCGTCCACAGGTTATCCGGAGAAGACTCAGATAATGCTTTTCGTGAACTGTGTGATTGTACTAGAAGAAATCGCGAGGAAAGATGCCAAAAAGATCTGCGTCTCTGGCTCTTTTGAAGTATGACCTTTTTACTGCATCATGAGAAATCTGTCCAAATGGTATTACTCGTTCCACCGATGATTCAATGCACCTTCTCACTTATTACTCGCATGAAATCAAAGATACTCTATAGAGACCATTTTAGAACGATCCTTGAATATACCAACCAGACTCCCCACTCAGGACTCAGGATGGAAATAACCCTCACTGAGCGTGCCCGACGAGCTGCTACAAAATTTGTGTGCTGGCCTTAAATCCGCAAACTCCGATACACGTCCCGCGGTGGTTGAGCTGTTTCTAAGCTACAGATCTAGGGAATACATTTATTTGGCATACCAATGGGCATTTCAGTGGCGATGGTTCGATTTCGCCAAAAAGATGTACAAATTAACATTTTCACGATGTGCACTGACAACTGGAGTGAAATGGACTGCGTATCACTGGTCAATTGTTGCTGGTTTTGTAAGGCATTAAGGAAATGTAGCATTCCGTTATTGGACTACATGGTAAAATTCAAAAGCCAGATTGAAACTAGACAGAAGAAGGCTTTTTAATGTATTTCATTGACAACGCACGCGGGCAAAAGTCATCTCCAACAATTTTGCAGGGCGTGATTATTAGTTGACAGGTTGCATACAAAAAAAGTGGAAAAGTGAGGCCTACATTCCGACAATTATTATTCGGATCTGGCGGATCGCTTCGCAGCGACAAATAATATAATGTTTTTATTTCCTAACTTGTGGGGAGCACACAAAATGTGGCCTGATCGCGTCGCTACAATTTCAACGTGGCAAGCGATATTCCGGCAATTATTATTCGGATCTGGCGGATCGCTTCGCAGCAACAAATGATATAATGTTTTTATTTCCTAACTTGTGGGGACCATACAAAATGTGGCCTGATCGCGTCGCTACAATTTCAACGTGACAAGCGATAACACAATGTAGGGAAGGCAAAACCAGGGAGAATTTATCACATAATAAGTAATTGTAAATTTTGGAAAATAAGGCATAGATTAATGAGACAGCATGTAGGCTGCCTTGGTGATTAATCCGGTTAACTGGAAATAAAGGTGGAAGTCTTTGCTGCTTATGCGTAACCTTGGAAGCTGAGTTAACTGGCAGGGTCAAAAACGTTTGAGTGGAGATGAAGAAATGAAGGAATTAGCAATCGGGATAAGTATTGGAAGTGTGGTTTACGTTAAAGCCGAGCAAACCCAATGGTGCCACCGTTGGAATGAAGGGGACAGTGGTACACTGAGGATACAAAGCTTATGGTGGTCAGGTGATTTAGGGCGGCACACCTTAGAATGCTTTCCATAACCTTGCACGGTACACTAATGAGGACTATAGGCTTGTAGTTGCCTGGCGATGGTCGATCACCAGTTCCAGAGATTAACGTGACAGTCGCTTTCTTACAAGCAGAGGGATGTATACCGTCGTCGAATGGCCGACGAAACACTGGAACTGATTTGCCAGTGTGAACGATGTTTCCTTCAGGATTTATCTGGCACCCGTGTTCGGCCTCGGGATGCAGAATCGGGCGGCCCTGTGCAATAGTTGACGAATGTTGCACTCAATAAAAAACACGTTGTTAGGAGGGAGCTCTTGGTAACACGTGGACAAGTTGGACTGTGACGAGATCTCTGGAGCAGAATGCAGGCCTGCGTAGTGTTTTGTATAAACTTCAGATACCACGAAGGGGTCACTCATCGATTCCTCCTTCCTTTACCTCAGAGAACATGGTTGGCTTATTTCTGCGGCAATATCCTGTGCACATGAGTAGCGCATTTCAATTTTCTTGGCGAGGTCTTTTATGGTAACTTGTTTGCGTATGTACCATTGCCTGGTTCCTGATTTAAAACGGTTCCGCATTTCAAGAAAGGCCAGGTCACCTCTCATATCATCTTTGGCTAACTATTTAAAAAAGTTGTTAAGAACTCTATTCAATAAGATGCCAGATCATTTTAGGATGCTTTTAATCTACCCGGCTGGGCGCTGTTTTTGGGGCAAATATGGCGTTAGCCTCGGGAATTTTTTAGACAATAGTTCTGTTTTTTATCGCTCAAGGAAACTAATCATTTCTGAGAAGTTTGTGCTTCGCATCTGTGGTCACGGATTTGTAACCCCGTAGAAGATGTCATACAATACGCACATTTGTCACCATGCGTTAGTAAAGCCCAGATCAGCACTCAGTTCAAGAAGTTACTTCCGTTAATGATAACTTGATCCAGGAAGGATGGCAGCTGGCCTGCGTGGTATCTGGAGGGCGTGATGACACTAAGGTTTGGTGTCTTGTAT
>NW_008752203.1:90954-99885 GCF_000715545.1 Opisthorchis viverrini | reverse complement strand
TATTCAAAGTCGGCGGTGTTTGTTCACCTGGAGATTCAGTTCACTTAAACAAATCGCCATAGCAAAGGAATTTCAATAATACAGGAGCATATACATTATAGATAGACATTCTACACTGTGCAGTGGCAAGCCTGGAAATGCCGTGGATTTCGAGAACTCAATCTCATTGTTTGAATAGCCAGCGGACCATTAATTCATTATCAACTCAATGTTTGACCTGCGCGCTCGTCGTACACTGGTTGTAGCTTTTTTAGTTTCCGACATTGATGGTTATGGGAAGTGAGGTAGTTAGTTGCGCATCGGTGTCGTGAGCTGACAAACTGGTGCATAGATTTCTGTCGGTGTAATATTAATTATGGGGATTTGGAAGGACGCTGTGCAATGAAACCAATGGCATGAATGCATGAGCACCACTGAGTGCACGATTGAGCCATGGCTGACTATGTCTCTAATAATTGATATGGTCCGTCTCGGGGTCCACAACCAGGAGGATGGTAATTACCAGCACAGCTGAGTTTGCTGGTAATGGCCCTTATACTCCGCTACCAAGTCATTGACTGCCTCTGGTACTCTTGCACCCTTCACGTGGTTGTGCGAAAAGAAGAAGAAATCGGTTGACTGGCACACGGAGCACGTGGCCAAGCTAACGCACCCATGAAATGTGACCGATGTATCTATCGTGGATGAGTTGCATCTTCCGAACGCCATTCGACGTATTTTTGCGTTGCTGATCCGGTGTTCCCACCAGACCAGTGGTTAGTTAGGAGCATGTAAAGCGCTGAGTCTTCAGGAGTACATCACGTATGAAGGACGACGGCGGCTGATTTTTGTTGTGCTCTTACCTCTCACAATTAAACCCTTGCGTATGCGTCGCCGTTTTTCCCTGGAAAAACTTAGCAGGATACTTGAAATTCGCTCATTTTTGATCCAAGAGCTTTTGAGTAGAACACCGGAGAATATCAAATTCTCACGAAATGGTTTATGTCAGCTTTTTGCATCGATTTTGCCAGTTAAATATGCATTACAATGAGATAGTTTGCCGCGTAATCCCAATGCTTAAAATCGAAGTAAATTTGTATGGTTCGAAGGATGTGCGCACCACCTGCCTGATAGTGGAACTTTTATTCGTGTGCGCATTTTTCTTCCTCAAAACACGTTAGTAGTAGAAGAGAGGTAATTCACATTCGTAGCCGAACCTGCCATATACCCTAGCAATTTTGACAGATGGTGGTTTACCTGAATAAGACAAAACAAACATCCGCCGAACGACACAGTCCTCTGAGGAAGCCTAAACAAAAGTTTAGGGGTGTTACGAAAACTGCTTAGCATCTCGCTGAACATCAGATTCTTGGACACGCTTGTTCCGGTGGATCGGCGTCAGTATCTCTCGACACTAGCGCCCAACCCCTGCACTGATGGTTAGGTAGTGCTTTTATTTAAATGGTAAAATATTCACTCCATGCAAACCCATCTCGCAGGTTTGTTTACATCTGAACTTACCATTTCTTTGGCCGTCACTTGCTTTCACCCACGGCCAACCTGGCTTTCAAAATTGTTGGATCTACCCTCCTTTGGCAAACGTTATTTAAAGTTCTCGGGTTTGCTCCATCCCCCTGATTTTCCACTATGTTTCGGTACGCGTACTACGTGGCCCAACCAAGGCAGCTTCTGGAACTGGATACATCCTTTCATGGAAGTACCCGTTACACAGCTAAAATGTCGCTTTCTAATCACTTCGTTACGGATTCGCAGACACCAAGCCACATGACCTATGGTTCTAAGGCAACGATTGTCGAACACCTGAAGACGTCTCATTTCCGCTGCTCGAAAAGGCCAGGTCTCGAAGCAGTGCAACAAAAGAGGCCACACTTTAGCCTGATGAGCACGTCCCTTGAGATTCAGGGATAAACCACTTTGATGCCATAGGTGTTCCAAATTAGCAAACGCGACCCGTGCCGTACAGATTCGCGCATGGGCCTCATCTGTCACACTGCAATCAGAATAAGTAAAGCTTCCAAAATATGTGAAGAGCTCTACAGCTCCCAGAACCACTCCCATGAATGTAAGTGGGGTGTTCAGTGGCTGCATGTCCACCAGGTGACCTTACACTTCGTGGGTACGAAGTGCATATCAAAGGGCGGGATGATTTTAGTCAGTTCGTTCAAAACATCTGCGCCTTCTCCTTTTCTTCGAAGATGAAACGATGTCTTCTACGTATTCCAGGCTATTTTAGCACCAGGGTTTCGAAATTTTAGCGCTCGTCTCATTAATTCATTGATCAAGAAATTGAACAGGAAGGGATAAAGTGAGCGACTCTCACGGACACTGCTTTGTGTACGGAAACTTTGGGGAGCTTTCCGTGTACTCTGGCATGTCCGGAAGCCGAATAACTAAAAGAACTTATTATGTTCACAGGCTCCCGGGCTATCAAAGAAAAAAGAGCTGTCAACTGAGTGGAATGCGCATTGAAAATCCAGAGACATCAAAACTGAATACTTTAGGAAGTAAGGCACTTTTCCAACATCGAGCAAGGTATGAAGATATCAGCGCACTCTCACCAGGCCGGCGTCCATCCTGCTGCATCCGTGTCAGTGTTTCACGAGCCCTCATACGGCGACGACGAAAAAATGATCCTGGTAGCCTTATTTCTAACAGGATTTCCATGTGATCGCCACTCACTGCAATCCTTTTATTGGAATCGGGCACTATCGTGAGCTCTCTACAGCGTTTGGAACCGTCTTTTTCCAAATACAGACGAACAGATCAGACATCGTCCGACTAAGGACTTCTTCCCAATCTTCGAACAGTGCGGATGGGGGGCCATCCGAAGGAGGAGCTCCGTGGCACCTGAAAGAAAATATGAAGCCACATCTCCAAAGGTGCTTTACGTTCATCTTCCTAGGCGTCTACCTACGCTGTAGGCTCCAGATGAGCGGCCACCAGAATTGTCGTTCAAAGCACGCGATTTGGTGGTGGATTCGGCTTTCATTCATTCTTCATTGTCGTTCCCTTCTGTTCCTTGAGGGTTTCGCTCACAGATGGCTCTTGGAGACCAATTGCGTGGATCAAGCGGTAGAGTTTTCGGGCATTCCGTGCCCCTTCCGATTTCTCAAATTTCCGAGTCCACCAGGCTTCACGTTTGGCGCGCACCTTCATGTGGCGTCTGATAGTTCGCCGGGCCAAACATTGTTTGGGACCGGCGGGGACACTGTCCTAAGATTCAAGCAGTACCAGTGTTCGGTCTGATATCAAGCGCTTGATCGGTCCCCTCAGCAGCGTGCCACAGGCAAAACCCACAACACTGCAAATATCTGACGATCCCATTGGAGCATGAATTCATGTGACTGTGGAGCATTCGGGTGTTCAAAAAACGAATCTGGCAAATTTGTATAACACCCTGATCTGTCACTCTCTCAGTTGCTGAGCCGACTGTCGACATCATGCGCGGCCCTAAGCGAGATCAGGGACAAGCGACCCTGGACGAGTGCGCAGTTGGAATCCATAAATTTGTTCTAAAACGGGCGGCAGTCAGTCATCGGTCCGCGAACTAATGCGTCCTTACGCATCAACGAACGGCTAATCGTTGTCAATAAATTTAGACGGTAGCCACACTCATATAGTTCGATAACGTCTTGAGTGTTGTAAGGCTAAGTGGTTGACCACTGTGTGACCATGGGTATTACTGTTGATTCCCCTTACGAATCGGCGGGGAATAGCCGTAATTTTCCTTGTGTTCTGACTACTCATGAGTACCGTGACTTGCGCCCATTTATTGTTGTACCGTTTAGTTTTCTTGTTGCTCGTTTTCCCCCTGTTTCGTTCCTACCAAAGGTCTGCTTAGTGTTCAGTAGCTGATATTAATGTATTTTCCCCATCCGTCGTAGCTTGCAAGTNNCAATTCTACCTGTTTTCGAGCTTCCACTCCGTCGGAAAAGCGGACCAACCGAGTATCGAACCCAGAGCTACCCAACAGTGGGTGAACGCGCTGTCCCACATCAACCTGACACCATGAAGGGTCTAATCTTTGTACTACTCATGTGCCGCACCAGCCGGCTAGCCTTTGGTGAGATTTGTTTTGAACGGACGAAACCGTGCAATCTGACTTGTTACGTGTCGTGCCGCCAAACGAAAGACAGCTCCTTACAACCCAAACGTACTGATTCTCCGCGCCGCTTTCTCTATACGGCCAACTCACACTGTCCAATTGCCCGTATATGTGTGTTTGTACATCGTTTATGCTTACTTGCTGTTGCTTCAAGAAATCCCTGCTGCTTCAGTGACTTTCTCCCAATCCTGCTGATTGCACCATTATTGATTGTACGTTTGCTTATTTCTCGACGCTTACCAACCCGGTTGTTTGTAAAACCAGTTCCTGTCAGTCCTCGGTACATCATCTGCTGCCCACGTCTGCTCCTATTGCCTACTGGCCACGAACTGCGTATAGTCTAATAGCCGCAATTGTCCCGCGAGGTCCATAGCCGCCCGGATTTTACAGTGTAAATTCTTTGTCTGCAGAGACTCGCACCAATCTCCCACAAAATATCTTCAAGATTAAACCCTATTTGGCCCATTGTGTGCAGCTAGTATTCTGCTGACGAATATAAATCGTCCTATCTCGCAAGAATTAGAAATAGTAGAATTAAAAAACACGGATAGGGTGCCGAAGCTTTTTTCATCTCCAGTACTCTGGTGGTAAACAAGATAACAGAATAAGGAATCGGTGCGTCACAATTTAAAGGTTGTACATCTACTCACACAGGACTATTCAGGATGCAGTACTCTCTGTTTACGACTAAGTTAGCCAGGGATTCTGCCGTAGGAAGCAATGAGTAACCGCGTTTCGGCTACACCACTTACTGTCCTCTGACGAGGAGCTGGTGCATGCGACGGACCACTGATCCACAAAGACTCGACTCGAAGCTTATGATGGCGGGCCGGCAAACCACTGCTTGGAGATGTTTACCCAGATTTGGTTTAAAATCTCTCACTAAAACAGTAAGCCACACATTCCATGAGCCGACCACACACGTTGAAAACTAACAGGTCCAGCACGACGCCTTCCGTGCATGAAACTTTTAGACCTGTCTCTCTGTAGTCGTTTGTGAAGTCAAGTCAAACCATGTTCCAATCTCTGCCATACATCGTTAAGGTCATGAAGTCTGGCTTTCCACCTACTTCACGAAGAGCTCCAGCAGCTACACGAGGATGCCCGACAGTTCCGTTCCAAGACCACGGCCCATGTTAAACGCTTTGGTGGCCAAACACAAAGCTCATTTAAACGGAGCAAAGTACGTACCTTGCAAGGGTGGGTACATTTGTGTTTAGGGTAACACGCAGGTAATGCAGGCAGTTCAGCACACTATGTACGGAAGCATCGCCTAGGACCAGCGACGATCCCATAGAGAGTGGGTAGCGTGAGAGGGGTACGAAGATGTGAATTACGGATCATGCTATGTAGGGTAACAGCGGCCTTCGATGGTGATCCGAAGAGCAGTTTCATTCGTGTTTGCAGTCACCGGCTGTGCACATCTTAATCTCACGAGTTTTAAGGAAGGTTCGAAGACACAACGCTCCTAAAAGTAGTTGAACACCTACATTAGGCTAAGTTGGCCGATCGGTACCCTGCCAAAGTGAACTTAGACAAGATACAGCACAACTCATCCTTCAAACAACTGCTTCAAGTCACGTGATCTGATGTCCATTGGCTCCCTGGGTGATCACTTTCCACAGAAAGGGTCTTATTATAGAATAGAGCTACAGTGACACATACGAAAGGTCGCGGAGATCACAAGTGTGCGATAACTGATGTGTCAACCCGCTATTACAGAGATCATCACGGTTGATTATTGTTCAAAGGGCAGGACCAAATACAGGTGGTATGGGCTCTTTTGCGCGCAAACCAAGTTTGCCATTGCATCGCAAGACCAAATCACCCAATCGACATAAGCTCCTAAAGGTCCCACAATTTCTCTGAAAATTGTACATTGTGGTGAGCTTTCTCGAAGAGGCTGAAACGATTGCAGAAAACAGTCTCAAAACCTACTTAGCCAATCAATGTATGCTTGCTGCCAAGTACACACACCGTATATATTGTCATATATATAATATATATATATATCGCATAAAATGGCAAATACAAAACTTTCTCACAAAGGCAATAACAGAATCTGGTCGGTGCGAATAAATGCAAGTGGCTCTCACAGACCAGTGGACCCATAACCACCAGCACCGCGTTCGGTCTCTGTCAGCGTTTCACACTCCTCCAACTCCGGTAGGAAGATTCGTTCACAAATGAGCTGTGCGATTCTGTCACCCTTTTTAATCTGGGGAGAAGAATGAAGCTATTTGGATAATAGAAGAAGGATACTGTCAGACTTTCCGACAGCTATCGCGTAAATACGAGTAATAGGCAACAAAGGAACACAATTGGACGATTCCGGTCGGGCGAGCACTACAAACAGTCTCTGTCAGTGAAAACCGCAGGGACGAGCCTCCTAGTTCAAACCACGCTCTTTGATGGAGTCTCTTACCCTTGTTCCGAAATGACATGTATTGACAGTCGAGATGTTGAGGTTGGGACTTTCCGGTCCATAAGCTGGCGCCTTAACTACGAGCTATCTGGACGCCAGTAACTTAATGGTGTCCACGTCAACTTCAAGGCGACATCGTAGGCTGAAAATGATGTGGCCAAGGCCAGAAGTTCTAGTGACCGCACTGTCAGTCTACCTCCTGGAAGAGTGGTGAAGACAAATCAGACTGTCGCTACTCTTTGTAAACAACGCATTTCACCTAGTCACTTGTCGTCAAAGTAGCCGAGGCTCTATCTCAAACATGACGTCTACTGCATACGTCAGATCCATTACAGTTCTGAATCTGTTGCCCGAAAAGGTTCTTCTAAGAATAAAAAAAATAGAACAGGAAAAATTATCTCTACAAACGCCTTAATTAGAATGCAATGGCCTCTGACATGATCAGAGCGATCGATGACGACGTAAGTACTGAAGGAACCAGATCAGCTGACGGAACTAGAGAGCCAAAGAATCACACAGAAACCATAATGAACTAAACAATAACACAAACTGAAAGTGTCCAGTTTGTTTGTTCTGTACATGTTCCAACTGAGAAAACCATGGTTCAATGCGAAAAACTGTATTTTATTCCGCTGAACATTAGTCGTGACAACATCCAGTAGGGATGCAGGGAGAAAGTTCTAAATGTAGTTTTAAAAGGATTTCATTTCATGGGAGAGATTCTAAGGAATGAAAGCTTCTGACCAGCCAAGGAAACGTTTTTTCTTGGAGATACTACTGTTGGGAAAGACGAGTCATTAGGCTGGTAGTATTGTTTTGGTGAAAGTAGAAACTGAGTTGCTTATCCGAATATGGTTACGTTGTATACCCTCCGAAAAACTCTACTTCCAATCCTTTTCAAATTTTATAATAGCTTATTTAACGCAGTGCGCACGCAGATAAATTTTGACGATATAGCTAGAAGGACTGAAACGAGGTTAGTGGATAGGAAAACTGGTAACCACAATCAAACCAAACAGTCTGTTTGACGGGAATTTTATCTTAGAGAAGTATGCTACTACCGTTACTTATCACGGTCACCTGTTTTCCAAAACTTGTCTACCGGTCAAAGTGAACACGAAATCACACATAGATGCAGATAGAACTAACATATGCACTCTGGGCGCATCTGACAGCCAACTGATCTCAGCAGTACACCAATCAGAAGACATGATAACGGAACCAAATGATGTTTTAAACTAATTGGAAACAATATCTTTGGAAAGGGTTGCCCACGCCGACCGAAACATCAGGTTCTAACACCTTATCGTACTACGTACTACTTCAAAGACGACATGGGACTTAAATTGTCGAACAGGATCCACGTTGAGCCTGGCCCGAAACTCCTAAACCTTGTCTGTAGTGTTGCTACTACCCATAGCCTTTTAACAATCAGTCTACACTTCCGGGTGACGACTCCCTGTTATCAACCTCAGCTCTACTCGCCGCCATCCTTTGAAACGCTCAAACTATGGGGCGCCACTTCACTTTCAATCCTCATCCCCTTGTTCTGCTTCGTCTTATTGTGTCTCACTCTGTCTACACCAGGAGATATCACCCGTGTTCGATATCACACTGTCTTGCGTATCTTTGTCATTGTTAGCGGTACCCCAACAGTCCTGTGATTTTCTACATTTCACACAATAAGGGACTAGCTACACCGTAGAGAGACTGATACATATGAGCTGAAGATCGAACACAGGAGCACCTGCACGGCAAATGGTTCAATCACTCAGTAATCTGTTGATGCACAGGAGCCACTTTGCTCCATTTATATTGAGCTCGAGACTACTGAGTGGTTAAAGCGCGAACTTATTGGCAGGAAGATTTGCGGTTCGAAGAGACTGGACCTTACCTTGGTGCGGCGGTTTGTGTACCTCGTCGACCCATTGAGCTATACTGGGGAGTGTCCGCACGATGCTCACCAGGTTGGTCCATGGGTAGAGGTCCGACGAACACAGTCTCCTGGCCCTCCAGGTTGGGGGTTGGAACGTGTATGGCGACGTGTTCCGTAAAAAATGGTAATGTACTTGCATTTCTAGCCGAACACCGCTGCCTTGCGGTTAGGCTTTTGAGCCAAAGGCTTTGATTGAGGACCCTAATCGTCCTCCTATCTAGGTGTGGGCGCCCTGGCAGTATCCCAGCCCACGTTCAAGTACGGCAGTGAAGCATCAGTGGCAACACTGATGTTGCTGTCTTTGATGATGATGATGATGATTGCGGTTCGAACCCGATCCCTACATTTCGGCTGCTCCTGTCTTATCATCACTGTCAGCTATAAGAACCACATACTTGTCGTACAGTGGCTGTAGCTGCCACAGTTTCGTTCACCGATGGTTTGGTGAGGTGGGGTAGATAGATG
>NW_008752203.1:82644-89978 GCF_000715545.1 Opisthorchis viverrini | reverse complement strand
CATCAGTGGCAACACTGATGTTGCTGTCTTTGATGATGATGATGATTGCGGTTCGAACCCGATCCCTACATTTCGGCTGCTCCTGTCTTATCATCACTGTCAGCTATAAGAACCACATACTTGTCGTACAGTGGCTGTAGCTGCCACAGTTTCGTTCACCGATGGTTTGGGGAGGTGGGGTAGATAGATGCGTATTGGAGGCGGGACCTGATGAATTGGTGCTCAAATACAGCATTGTCAGTGGACTGTCAAGCGGGTAGCAGTATCTCAGTCCTCGTGCTTGCTTCGGGTGGGATGGCAGCTCCGCACCAAAAGAGTGTTATACTATTAAATGTCACTAGTTGGCCACTGTTTCTGAATTACTCGCGAAGATCGAAGACCCCCCGCCAAGTGAATAGTGGGAATTAAATCCAACCGAAGAAATCAGCAAACAACATGCGTGAGAAACTTAGGAAGGGAGAAAGGGTACAAGCAAGTTTACGGTGGAGTGGCCTGGGCCAATCCAGATATGGGTCTCACCTGAAAGTCCTCGTTGCCGAAATTGAACAGGACAACTCCAACATTACCACGATAGTCTTGATCGACCACACCAGCACCAACATCGATGCCGTGCTTGAGAGCCAGGCCACTACGGGGAGCTACCCGACCGTAACAACCATCAGGAAGTGCAATCTGAGTGAAGGAGAAGTTAATAGAGAAACGGCTGATAACTCATAGTTGTAGACTCCACAATAATTTTGCACGAACTAAGAGTGAAACATAGCATACGCAAGGTACGCTGAAGCATACGGATAGCACGAAGCTGATCTTCGTTAATCTTCGGTGGTTTGAGAGGGACTTTCCTATCCAACCCGGAGCCTTCGCAAGTATGGTACCAAATGAGACCAAAATGTATAGGGGTGATGCGAGGGAAACGCCAACAATGGTTACAAAGCACTGAGAGGGTGATTAAGAAGCACCGTGGCCAACAAGTCTTAACAGATAATGCTTGTGGCGGAAAATCCAGAGCACAAAATCACTAATGGTTCTGGACTAAATACGGTATTCTCCTAGGAGGCCTCTACCAGCCATTTGCATGTGACGCGACCTGGCGTACGACGCGAGCGGCACCCGCAGAACTACTGCACATCAAAGGGATGGAAGTAAATCGCCTAAAGGTCAACACCATAAATACAGACAAATGCGTCAGTTCAAAAATTGCCTCCCAAGACCCTGCGTCCTTGTAACCCGTCGACTAGCTACTACAAGGTAGTGAACTCACCAGCGTTCAGCTGTAGCACCCTTCCGGTGCCTAGCTGCCATGCCACCCGAAGGAAGCACGAGGGCTGGGATACTGGCAGGTTGCCCAAGCCTAGACAGGGGAAGTCGAGTGGCGGAGGTCGGATTCGAACCACGAACCTTCCGGTCAGTAAATTCGCGCTCTAACCACTTGGGCCATCTCGCCCCAGTGAACTCACCAGAAAGACAATCAAGTGGTATGTACGTTACAGAAGGGGTTCAGTTTCGCATTGGCCATACAAAAAGAGATAACTACTAGTGCTGAGTCCGTATTTCAGAAATTTCTTTTAATGGGAGCGTCCAAGATAAACGACAACCAGTGCTCTTAGGATAATGAGGGGCAACCGGTTGCTATAATTTCTGGCGAGCTCGTTGCTCTTTGTGATGTAATCGAGCTTACTAACATTATGCTTTCTACTGGAAGCGAGACGGATGTCCAAGATAAACGACAACCAGTGCTCTTAAGATAATGAGGGGCAACTGGTTGCTATAATTTCTGGCGAGTTCGTTGCTCTTTGTGATGTAATCGAGCTTTCTACTGGAAGCGAGACGAATCAAGTGGTTAGAGCGGATTTACTGACCTCTGCCTCTTGACTTCCCCTGTCTAGGCTTGGGCAACTTGGCAGTATCCCAGCCTTTGTGCTTTCTTCGGGTGACATGGCAGCTGGGCACCGAAAAGGTGTTACAGCTGAATGATTGTTACATTATTATTACCTGCCAGTTTTTAAGACGGCACCGTAACCTCTGAACTATCTCAAATATCCACACTGACGTTGCAACTTATGGAGATAAAGTTGCTTGTGGGCATCCACTGACTTTCAACACATCCTGACTTTACGGTTCGCAAAGGTTACTTCCCATCATCAAAAAATTCTTCAGTTTAATATGGAAGCTGGATCAGCTTACCAATAGAATTACTGCACGGTTTTGTTTCCAATGGCTTCGTTCCTAATCAGTACTGCCATCCCTGTCTCGATAGCACCACTCGATGGACAGTGAAAAAGTCGGGTAATGATAGGAAAGCCGAGAAGTTGGGAGGCTTGAAGGTTCCGTTATAAAGATGGTTGCTCAAGTGAGCAGGGACAGAAGTTAAATTTCACTGGAGAACAAGGATTCCGGAAAAATCAACAGCTATGGGAAGATAAATGTTGCACTTGCATCCAATCCGGCCGTCCACTAAAAACCTTCAGATGCTAGAGTTAAGGCTTTGAATGAACCAAAGTATGGATTCGTCATCGATTATGGTGCATCCAGCCCTAAGCTGGTTAGAAGTGAAGCGAAAAACACCGAAATAATTAATGGCTGCGTTACAAGAGTGACGTAATCGCCTATGACCCTCGTGGAATGGAACGATTGAAATGAAGAACATGGAAAGTTTGATTGATTCACAAACCTGAATGTCTGTCTTCACCAATCCTCTATCTTTGGCAGGAAGTACAGTATCGTGTGCAGCATAGAGGTCATAACCAGCAGCTAGTGGAGACCCTCTTGTGGGAGTGGTTGCATGTTCCGATAGCTTAACAAACTTCAATACAGCATGTGGGTGGGTGAGTCCATTGGTGATCTTAGGTCGCTTTTCGGCCAACATAACGTCTGCCATCGCTAAAAAAGAAATGAGAATTAGTGTTTCCAATAAGGTATTCACGATCACCATCACTACCGACAGTATGACATCTCGATTCAACACTGATGCTTCGCTGCTGTACATCCATGATTTATTTGAGAGCCTTATTGTGGAAAAAAGAATAAAAGTAGACGGGGAAGGGACTTAGTGCCACCTGACCACAATCATTCGAAGGTGCCTACACTTCTAGACACTCATTCAGGCAATCTGGATAGAAACTGACAACAAGAAGGCCATTAATATCGATCAACAGCCATAGCCTACAGTGTCCCCAACCAGGCTGTGTGCCTAGCCGCTTCATACCCTGGAAGGAAAGATGAGACGATAGCACCCAGAATTTTCGTAATATCTTTCATACGTCTAATTACGGTAGAGCGTTGGCCAGCACTCCCTCCGGCAAACAATAGCTAGGCATATGCAATACATGGCTTAAATAACGCAGCTTCATCTGCTGGACACATTCTTCAATGGAAACCGCGTTTCACAAAAGAATATTCGCTTTCCAATTGCCTCGTTACGGACGAGTCGACACCAGGCTATGTGAGTTGTGGTTCTGAGATAACAGTTATCGAAGACCGGGAGACAACTCAGTTCCACTGCTCGAACAGGCCGATTCACACAGTAGTACAGTGAAATAGCCCATACTGTAGCCTGATGAATACGTCCCTTAAGATTAACCGGTACACCACCTTGACGCCATAGGTGTCCCAAATTCGCAAACGTGACCCGAGCCTTGCATGTTCGTGCATTGACCTCCTATAGCACACGACAATGAGAAACAATATAACCCCTAAAACACGTAAAACACTCCACAACCTCGAATGTCATGGCTATCCTTTATGTTCACATTATCGTTTCGTTTCAACCATGCTTTCGCCTTCACTTTCAGCTGCTGTCTTTGATGATGATGATGATGACCCGAGTATTTCGATACAGAACAAATTCTCCAGACGCCACAAAGCGTTGGTTCCGAAACTTCCAAGCGTTTCTGGGCAATGTCGAATCGCCTAATCTAACTAAACTCGAAACCTTGATCCACTTTGTGGACGCACTTGTAAACATTTTCATCGGACTGTCCAGATTACGGATCCGCTATCAGTACACTGGAAAATTTGTACACTCGTCCTAATAATATAATTCACGATCGTCATCTAAAAACTTGCAAACGATATACCAGTCAGGATATCGGCCAGTTTATTCAGAGGCTTCAATTCTTGGCCAAAAATTGTGCGTTCAAGGCGGTGTCCTCCGTTGACCATCAAAACGAAAGTGTACGGAATGCTCTGACCAACGGACTTCAGTCTCAAAATGAAAACACTCTCAATGAAGCATATGAATTGGCTAGGTTATTAGAACTGGCCCACAAACAAGCTCAGTCATACTCGCATAACCAAACGATATCCATTTCAGCAGCGACAGCATCTTCACAGGTATCTACGGTTGCCCCTTCACACTCAATCCCTTCTGATCCTACACCTTATCTCTCGTCAACCAATTCTCAGACATGTTATTTTTGTGGTCGTTTCAGGCATGCACGGCCCAAACACCCCGCACGCGAAGCAGTTTGTAAATCGTGACAAAACAGGTCATTTTCAGCGTATTTATCGATCCAAATCTGTGAAAAACATCACTCAAGCTGCACAACGGATTCTGTCTTATCTTCCCTGTCCGTGGTTCGAACACGATTTCTGCCTCTCGACTTCCCCTGTCTAGGCTTGGGCAACCTGGCAGTATCCCAACCCTCCTGCTTCCTTCGGGTAGCATGGCGGCTAAGCACGCTGAACGATATTTTAAATATTTTCCCTGTTGACTGCTGCAATCCCGAACTGCTTGTTCCGCACGGTGACTAGCATAAAGACCCTCAGAGACGAGCATAAAGGTGAACGGAATATCGCTTCAGACCCTCAGAGACACAGGAAGTTCGAGCAGCTATACATCTCCTTTGGTAGTTCGTACACATTGCTGGAAGATACATGCTAACAATCCTGTGATTACCATAGCATCTAACTCTCTGACCTGTTCAACTAGAGGCTACTGCTACGTATCCATCGATTACAGGGGTAGTGTTTATAAGAAAAATCAAAATATTGGTGTCACCGGATCTATGTGCTGACATGCTGCTAGGTCAAGACTTCCTTGGTCAACATAAAGTTGAAGTCACATTCGGTGGGAACCGAGGTCCATTCACCCTCTGCGGTCTACCTGCTGCTACGGTTGAATCACTGCCTCTTTTTGCTAACCTCTCACCCGATTGCAAACATATCGCTACGAAATCACGACGTTATAGCCCTGACGATGAACTGTTCATTCGCTCTGAGGTTAACCGACTATTGGATGAAGGTATGATTGAACCTTCGAATTCTCCATGGAGGGCTCAACTAATGGTCACGAAGAATCTAAACCACAAAAGATGCATGGTAGTGGACAACAGTCAAACCATTGATCGGTTCACATACCTAGACGCTTATCCATTACCACGACTGGATAAAATGAATGAAGAAAATTTCCGTCATGCTGTCTTAAGCACTTTATGCCTATTGAGTGCTTACCATCAAGCTCCAATCAGTGAAAAGATGAACCGTGCACGGCTTTTGAAGCATGCGGAGAACTGCTTTAGTGCCGTTGTATTCTTTTCGGTGGCACCAATGGAGTAGCATGCTTTCAACGTACTACTGACCATATAATCAAGTCTGAGAACTTAAACGGCACCTACGCTTATGTCCACGTCACTATTTGTGGGACTACCGAAAAGACGACAAAATCCAGTGATGCAAGATGAAACTCCCCGCCTTTAGCTACGATGTCAGTCACAGACCTGGGAAGGACAGTCTGGTGGCTGACACCTTATCGCGTAACCTATGCGCAAACGTGATCAGCAATGATAAATGAAAAGAAATTCACGATTCCTTGTGTCATCCCGGAATTACACGTATGCATCACTTTGTTCTTTCCAAAAACTTACTGCTTTTCCATCCAAGATGTTAAAGACGTCACCACGAAATGTATGGGTTGTGCCGCCAACAAACCATAGCTTTACCAACCAGCCTCCGCTACGCTCAGCAAAGCGACCCAACTATTCGAAAGAATCGGCATCGATTCTAAAGGACCTTTACCATCTGCTATTCGAAACTGATATCTCCTTACCATCGTTGACGAGTTTACCCGTTTTCCGTTTGCCTTTCCCTGCGCAGATACATGTGAATCGACGGTTATTAGATGTCTATATGAGTTATTATCTTTGTTTGCTATGCCTGCATATGTACATTCGGATCGTGCCTCCTCATTCGTATCTGACGAACTGATCACATTCCTACATGACAGAGTTTGCACCAGCCGAACAACTGTTTAGAATCCCATGGAAACGGGCAAGTCAAACGCCTCTGGAACGCAATCCAGCTCAGACTCAAAACGAAAGGCCTTCAAATACATCACTGGGAGTCTGATTTATCACATGCCCTCCACTCTATACGGCCCCTTCCCTGTCTCCACGAATGCCACTCCACATGAACGAATGTTTCGGTTTGATGTCCTCCTGTGGTTTGTTTACACCTACTTGGCTAACTATTAGGGGGACCTGTTTTACTGAAAAGACATGACCGTGCCTCAAAGTATGTACCCGTCTTTGAGGAAGTCGAACTTATGAATTGCAATCCACATGTTCGTTTTCCCGGCGGAAAAGAAGGCATTGTATCCGTACGCCATTTCGCTCCTTGTGGTGATCGCATACATGTCAACGAGTTCACGCGTACCTCATCCAGTGAAGGAAATGGCGTTCATACACACACACTCTCTCTCTCTCTCTGTGTGTGTGTGTGACTTGAACGCGCCTCCGCTCAATAACACAACACAAAACCGATCATACTTCAGTCTCACCCCCGTGCCCGGGCGATGCACCTGCATTTCCAAATACATATGACTCCCTGATTTAGCCAGGCTCCGGCAGCATACGCGGCCTTACATTTTGAGAAAACGACAAGCTCGATCACACTTATCATTAAACCTTGGTGGATTTTTACAATCATTCATTCAGTGCCTGTGTCGCAGCTATCCCTCTCTACACACAATCCAACGGCCCCGGTGCATGTCATGAATATCATTTGTGTTCACATTATCGCTTCATATTAACCATGCTTTCGCCTTCACTTTCAGCTTATGTACGTCTCTCCTTAGACGAGTAAAGCGGTATTCATCATATTCATACTTGTTCTCACGCTCAATCAGGATCCATATTGTATTCATAACAAAGTGGTATTCACGATACTGATTTCAGGTGGTACCATAAAGCCATGCCATCTTTCTAATGATCAAACCAGTCAGATCGAATAGGTCGTATATGATATCACATCGGTGAAACCGTCAGAAAGTTCATACAACGAAAACAACAACAAACAAAAGAATGTCCATCAATGTAGCTTACCAGACTCGCCTGGTG
>NW_008752203.1:79727-82041 GCF_000715545.1 Opisthorchis viverrini | reverse complement strand
ATAGCCATTGCTGCATCTCTGACTCAGAACGGCTGACTGGTGGCCTTCTTTTCTAGAACACTGACACCGAGCGAAAAGAACCACTCTGCTATTGAGAAGGAGGCGTACGCCATCGTTGAGTCTATCCGTAAATGGAAGCATTATCTCTTCGGGAAGCACTTCAAGCTAATCGCTGACCAGCGGTCGGTTTCCTTTATGTATGGTTTGTCTCAGAAAAGTGAGAAAAAAGTGATAAAATCCAGCGATGGAAAATGGAACTTTCCGCTTTTAGCTACGATGTCGGCTACAAACTTGGAAAAGGCAATCTGGTTGCTGACACCTTATCGCGTAATCTATGCGCCAATGTGATCGGCAATGGTAAATTAAAAGAAATTCACGATTCCTTGTGCCATCCTGGAATTACTCGCATGCACCACTTTGTTCTTTCCAAAAACTTGCCGTTTTCCCTCCAAGATGTCAAAGAAATCACCACAAGGTGTACGGTTTGTGCCGCCATCAAGCCGCAGTTTTACAAACCACCCCCGCTAAGCTCATCAAAGCGACTCAACCATTCGAACGAAATGGCATCGATTTTAAAGGACCTCTACCTTCTGTTACTCGAAACTGATATCTCCTTACCATCGTTGACGAGTTTACCCGTTTTCCGTTTGCCTTTCCCTGCGCAGATACATGTGAATCGACGGTTATTAGATGTCTATATGAGTTATTATCTTTGTTTGCTATGCCTGCATATGTACATTCGGATCGTGCCTCCTCATTCGTATCTGACGAACTGATCACATTCCTACATGACAGAGTTTGCACCAGCCGAACAACTGTTTATAATCCCATGGAAACGGGCAAGTCAAACGCCTCTGGAACGCAATCCAGCTCAGACTCAAAACGAAAGGCCTTCAAATACATCACTGGGAGTCTGATTTATCACATGCCCTCCACTCTATACGGCCCCTTCCCTGTCTCCACGAATGCCACTCCACATGAACGAATGTTTCGGTTTGATGTCCTCCTGTGGTTTGTTTACACCTACTTGGCTAACTATTAGGGGGACCTGTTTTACTGAAAAGACATGACCGTGCCTCAAAGTATGTACCCGTCTTTGAGGAAGTCGAACTTATGAATTGCAATCCACATGTTCGTTTTCCCGGCGGAAAAGAAGGCATTGTATCCGTACGCCATTTCGCTCCTTGTGGTGATCGCATACATGTCAACGAGTTCACGCGTACCTCATCCATTAAAGGAAATGGCGTTCATACACACACACACTCTCTCTCTGTGTGTGACTTGAACGCGCCTCCGCTCAATAACACAACACAAACCGATCATAAAATACATATGACTCCCTGATTTAGCCAGGCTCCGGCAGCGTACGCGGCTCTACATTTTGAGAAAACGACAAGCTTGATCACACTTATCATTAAACCTTGGTGGATTTTTACAATCATTCATTCAGTGCCTGTGTCGCAGCTATCCCTCTCTACACACAATCCAACGGCCCCGGTGCATGTCATGACTATCATTTGTGTTCACATTATCGCTTCATATTAACCATGCCTTCACTTTCAGCTTATGTACGTCTCTCCTTAGACGAGTAAAGCGGTATTCATCATATTCATACTTGTTCTCACGCTCAATCAGGATCCATATTGTATTCATAACAAAGTGGTATTCACGATACTGATTTCAGGTGGTACCATAAAGCCATGCCATCTTTCTAATGATCAAACCAGTCAGATCGAATAGGTCGTATATGATATCACATCGGTGAAACCGTCAGAAAGCTCATACAACGAAAACAACAACAAACAAAAGAATGTCCATCAATGTAGCTTACCAGACTCGCTTGGTGGAGGATGCCACATTAGTTTATGACTACGATATGTTCATTGTACCCATGGGCGTGAATTCGTAGCGAAACGTCTGGACCATATCGTGATGTGCCCAGTTGTGTACCTAAACAACCCATGCCTCAGTGGTATGCTATATTTAGACACGAAACGCAATTTTCTACTGACCTCTAGCTGTATCTCAGCAGACATGTCCAAAGTATTCAGCCCACCGGCTAAGGCGTTCCTCCGTATTCGAGATGGTCGTTCCATTCTGGTGCTTGATGCATTCACTCACAGGTGGTTTCCGGGGACCGGTCGCACGGATCAGCTGAAATAATCTCCGGGCATTACCTGCTTTCTGGGCCTCTTCCATTTCTCTGGCTTTCTGTGTCCACCATACTTCACGGTCGGGTCGCAAACTCACTTTCACTTGACGTCTGATGGCTCTTCGCATCGGGTTATGTTCGGGACCGGCTGGGATATTTCTT
>NW_008752203.1:70884-78021 GCF_000715545.1 Opisthorchis viverrini | reverse complement strand
GCTCACCAATTATGTAGCCGTAAACGGCCCTATGGAGGCTCTAGTGAACAGAACAAATTAATAATGTAAACCAGATACAAAGTCACAAGGGGAAAAATCCGAGTAAACCTTGACTAAAAGTTCAAAATAGGGGATTCCGTAGTTCCGCATTCCGTTGAACCACCACACCACGAATAGTTCTATCTTCCTGGTATTCCAGATCTCCGGTGATCGAAATATTATTCCACAAGCGTGAATATATTAGTCCAGTGTTTATAGCTAAAATGTTTTTTCACGTTTAGCGTTAGTAGCAGTAAATTATAGCCAACCGGGGGTCACAACAACAGTCACTCAGCAAAATCCTCAAAGTCACGTTGGAGCCAACAAAGGATGGTAGCGGTTGTGTTTTAGTAAAACAAACTTTTGTACAGCGATGTGACTGATAATGATGGGAAATGATACTGAGCATGAAAAAGAGCAGTTTACAAATTCTACACTCCTTCACGGATTTCTCCGCAGGATCGACGCTTTTGCCCAAGTTTCCCGTGTTAATTTTATTCTTGACGCTCCTTGTTTGCGTTCATCTGAATGATACAAGTGGGAAAACGTAGCACTGCTCTTGGAGCTCTGAGCGCGGGGTGATATGCTTGCCCGCACCAAGGTTCGCATAACTAATTGTCTAGCAGAGCTTTGAACTAGGTTTTGGATGGAGCATGTACAACAGCCAGGGGAAGTTTGTTCCAAGCAGCAACTACCGAAAATGAGAAAAATTCTGCCCAATAAATCTGTGCGCCCTGAGCATGTTTATGCCGCGTGTTCGCTTGGTCGGCGTTGTATAAACCTTTTTCACACAGAGGATAAATTAGTAATACGTCTTTTCTGGGGTGATGATACTCAGGGAAAAGGGTCAAGCACCGGGGCGCGTTTCATAGTCCACGGCCGGCAACCATTTTCATGGCAACTCGCTGGACACGCTCAATTGGGTTTACGTCTTTCATGCGTCTCTAGTAGACAACTTGGTTAACATGATCAAGCACCGGCCTGGCATAGCCCCCATGGAGTATGTTGAAGTTTATGCGAGTAATACGGAAGTAGGTGCGCCGAGTCATTCATATAACGGCGAGTGCCTTTTGACCCGATTTCTCATGGTGCAGTGAGAAGGACGTGTTTGAAAAGAGCCAGATACCCAAGTCATTTCTCGCATGCATCCTCGTAATTTCTTATGGTCTAATCTCATCATACACGACAAAGGAGATTGCTGGGTCCCCTCCAGATGACATATCCCAACTGTCAACGCTTTCACATACTTTTTCTATTTAGAGCAGCTACTAGGCCCGGAAATTAGCACACCGCTGGCGATGAGGCCCCAGCTGGCGCGATGGGAAACGGTGACACGTCATACACAACTGTGCTCAGTGTCACTTGATTTGGCTACCGATCGCAATGGATTTGCCCACACCTGTGGGAGCTGTTGTCTGACGTACCCTCGTCTGAAAATTCCAAGCCCGCCGTTGGTGAGTTATGTCCTTGTTTAGTAGATGTACGGATACAAGTGTAATAAGATACATCTTAATCTTTAACGCAAGCAACTTTGAAGCTGACCGGATTTGCATACAAGGCGGTCGTACTAACCGCCTTTCCTTGATGCCAAGACTTGCATCCCATGACACCAAATCAGAACATGAAAAAATTTCAGTTACAAAACCGGTAAGGCATCCAACATCTGCATCAATTTTCATTAGCATTAAAGCTCAGCAAATTTGACGTTTCAAATGAGGTAAAGAAAACAGCGTCCGCTTTTTGGAATAGCCTCCCATCGATTAGCCATGTAGGTGCATTAAATCTTACGCGATTTGCTCCCGAAAACATAGCCCCCTAAGACGAGGACCTGGCTCTCTTGGCCAGCGGTCGTGTTTACGTAACATCAGCTGTGTTTGTATGATTGGACAGCATGTAATTTGTGCAATTCCGTACCTCCAACGTCCATAGTTTGCTGTTCAAGCTGCATGTACAATCCCTCCGTACGTTGCGGCTGTGGCTTAGAAGATACAAACTCGTTTATACATCACTGTCATTGTATTCGGCTGTTCACCATCAACGAATTGGAAGCTTACCTAAGCGATGCATACGTGAAGGTTTGACTTACTGAATGAGAACCAGCTGCTTCCGGACGCCAAAAGCAGTCATATTCAAGATAGACACAATATTTGGTGGAAAGTTTACAAGAAGCTACCGGCAGAGACGTCAATCTTTTGGGAATATTCAGGGGTTTGTCCCAATAACACACAACATGAACAAGGCTTTCTCAGGTCGCGGCTCTCAACCTGATTTTGCTTCACTTTTGGCTTGCGTGCTTAAGTATGCCTAAGGATCTGGTTCAAGGCACACGTCGTTACACGGCGAAACACAGGAAAAATAACTTCCAACTGTTCCATCGATCAAGTGCTCGGTTGTTTACAGCCCATCATCTTGCACGAGCGACTTGCTGTCTCGGAAGACCTTCTTCTCTGTGTGTCCCAACCAGTTCCATCCGCAATTTAGAACTCCCGTTTGCTTTCTCCAGAGAGTAACTGGTCATGTTTACGAAGTGTAACAATCCCTGCTGCATATTTGTTAGTGCATCGCAGCCAGTAGGCACCCAGAAAGGAGAGAGAACAGGAAAGTTTCATGGCAGAATTTCTGAAACATGACGAAATCAGCTTGGTTATTATCCGCTGAGTGGCAACTTACTCGATCGCCTGGTCAAGGCAGGCCATCCGAAGTGCTGCCGTTCGAGATTGAATATAGTCAAAAGTAATAACGTGGTTATGGAACGCAGTATTTCGCCACAGATTTCTCAGCGGAAAATTAGAATAGCTTTCTGCTGCAGCCAAACACGTCCTTTGTATCCGAAAGACCAAATAACCCACCAGAAATATCTTAATGAAGTACAGTTAACACATCACACCATCAAATATGCTGAAGAGCTCAGGTAAAGCGAAAAATTCCCGGTCTCATCGAAGGCGTTCATTGGCGGTCAAGCAGCCGTAAAGCCAACCATCTTGAGAAGTGCGTATGACTTGTGATTATACAGTATAAGTCAGTTGCGCGAAAAGAACTTGCCCAAGACTATCCGTGTCATGCATAGAATCAACCTTCACACTGTCTGATGAAAGTCCAAATGGAGTTATCTGCAGCCTTCGGTTAAAATATTTGTGCCTAGGAGGACCTTCTTCAATGCTCATCAGTAACATGCGGCCTTCTTCCCACAATTTTGAAGGACCTGATGACATATCCTCCACACAGTCAAGAACAGTGTGGGCATCAGCGTACTTAACAATGAGAGTGCGATACTTAGCGCGGTAGTGTTGGTACATCCACTGGTGAGCACATTTTCAAATTCATCCAGTGTACCACCACGCACCCAATGCCGGATCCCAGTACGTTAACTCGTGGAATATCAATCGTTGCTTGACTGACAGTCTGTCAGAAGGAAATTGTTCACATTATGGTGGTGCTCCAGGACATGAGACTTCACGAAGTTTCATTACACCAGGGAAGATAGGACCTCTCTGGGCACCCGCATCGGCTCGTGCACTCATAATGTCCCTCGATTTCGGGGTCCGTAACCTTCCAGTCGGGGTTCTGCCACAGCGATAGAATGCGTTCTCCTTCTTAAGTCTCGAGTCACCCCACCTTGTGCGTGCGAAAATTGTATTACTGCTCACCCCACCTTGTGCGTGCGAAAATTGTAGTACTTACTGCTCACACATCCTTATACAGAGCACGACAATCTCGTTATTACCATTGCGACGTCGTTTGTGGATGCGTGAACATCCCTGTACACGAACGTCTTAGGTGAATCTGTTAGGATATATAAGGTAAATAGAGGAGGAATCGAGTGAAATGAGGTCCAATGTAGAGTAAGGGTATTCTGGAGTCCATCAAGGATGAAGAATGCTCCGCGGTTGCCGTTTTGATGTGGAAATAAGACAGCTGTATTTAAATTCGGGACCCAGAATGAGAAAATTATTCAAAAAGGTCTACAAGAGAGTGCTAAGATATAAGTTAGACTGCGCTTTGAAATAACTGTCAGCTAAGTGAGTTTACAAGTTCTTACTACCACATTAAGGCAGCCCTATCTGGTTCAAAAAAGATCATTGATATTTAGTTGGTGAAGGTGGTTAGCAGCTTTATGCAGTCGGTGCAGACACAAGCAGCCACATGCGAATGCGATTGAAGTGTATGGCCCAGTGTTGTGTCACTGAGATCACACCTAGCTATGTAATAGTCCATGAAGTTAGGCAAGAAGCGCAGAGGTCTGGGGAGACTGCTCCCGAAATTCTGGTCGGAGAGTGTGTGCCTCCATATGTAGCCGGTGTGGCGAGGCGAGTAGCTGGCAGGCCTCCGGAGAAGTAGGTTTATCATATATTGGAGCGTTCTGGAACAGAAAAGGGTTATACAGCTATCGCAAGCAATTTTTAGATCATTTGATGATGCTCATTACCGTAGGTGGTGGAACTATAAAGGAATACAAGCTACCAGTTAGAGGCCAGGTGAACAATAGCACACCGACTGGAGATGTGGATGGCTGCAAGATATTGCGTGCCTGGAAATTGGGTAGGTCTAGAAAAATCAGTAATTTTAAGCATGCAGAGACAAGACGTCCAAAAGATATAAGGAACTCATGGTCCTGTCAGATGTTTGAATGATGAGGTGACCTAGGCATGATGCAGCTAAAACCTAAATGACAGACATCGGGAAAACTAGCTGCTTCAGAGGGTCCACGCCGCCATATCTGAATTTACGGATCCAGAAAAGGATTCCAAGGACAATTTTAGGCAAAAGGTACGGGCGTTAGATAAAAGCCGTTTTTTAATTTTCTGTGTATATTGCTGTTGCATGATCCGGGCAACTCGGGATCTCACAGGACGATTTCATCCGTCGGAATATGCGCAGTTTTGATTCAGTGAGAAGCGGGAAAAGGACTAGAGTGGTAGGTGCTATACTGACAATTGTTGAGAACTGATTCTACGGACAAATGGATTCACAAATATCATTAATTAAGCAGAACGTATAAGCAGTTGGTAGGGGCAGGAGAATAAACAATGAGGATATACTTAATCAAACGATGTAAGCTTACCATTTACATAAATAACGCCACAGGAAACATGTACTTTCGGGAGGTACGGAGGCTATCTTCGGCTGACGGCTCAACACAGCAGATCGTACCACATGCTAAATGCGCGCTTAGGTCCGTTTGAGACAAAGCTCAAAAAATCTATCTGACGGATGCGGCACAAAGGTGATACAAAAAATGCCCCATAAAATGTCAAATTGGCGTAGCGGGAATCTCACCCGCCCGCCATCTGGGGGCTTCGAGCTCGATCCCCGGCCAGTCAGATCTTCCTTCACATCAGACGCCCAATTACAGGGAGGACGGACACACGCTTACAACCAAAGACGGAGGGCAACAAAATACTGACATCAGTAACAAAAGAATAAAGGGGCATTAGGTGTGAGCAGAAACCCGGGGAACAAGCAGTAAGGAAAAAAACACAGAGTTTTATTAGCCCGGCTTAGTTCACGCTACTTATGAGAAGTCAGAACGATCGCCACTGATCCGTAGGTGAATATACATTCCCTCAGCAATAAGGTAACGCGTGTACTGGGTCGGCAGAAAGATCAAGCACTCTGTCCTACAGCTCTCCGATTTTTTCACCATATTGGCAGGAGGTCTTTGGTCAGTAGAGTTTGCGCCATAATGGAGACTCTATGCCACCCGACTGGTTCTTATAATCGGTTCTGTCTCATCAGTCGACTGAACTTCCCTAGCGATAATACCCTTTTCCCACCAGCCCTGGTTGATGGAATATCTTCCAGTAAAACGGGTTGCATTTATTCAGGCTCTTTCCTTTATTAAGCCACTTTGACACTGTTTTTCAAGGTGGGGACGTATTTCTTTATACACCGATTTAAGGTCGGCTAGGTGTTTTGGGGGTTTGCGGTCTCTAGTTAGATTCCGTGAGCCAGCATGATGACTGGCCCCTGATGTATTTGCGTTCAGGCCCAATAATGCCCGCGAAATTCGCCCGATATTCCAAACCAGCTCCCCAAATATGGCAACGAAGGCTGGCTTTTGGTACTGAGGATACCCAGTTGCACATGCGCTCCAGAATACTATCTTGATCCCATTTACGAAGGCGCCCCATCACATCAGCTCCAGCCCTCCTGAAATTAGTCCCGTTGTAACTATACAGCTTCATTGGGCTGTCTGGCTTGCCGAAATATCTCGACGACGCTCACAGAAACGAATTGGTATCCAAGTTATTGACCACCTCGATGTGGATAGTGCGTATGGTCACCCAAGTGAGTGCTGGCATCCGATACCAGTCCCACCCTTTTGGCTTGGGTGAGGCCGTCCATAAGTGCAATCATGTTCATCAAGCAAGGACGGTCTGGGAGCAATCCGTATTACACTGGAGATATCCGCCTGTTGGAAGTAAGGCTGTCCAATATAGCTTGCTTCAGAATGCGTTCCATTACCTAGCACGGAAAGCTAATGAGGCTTATAGGCCTGTAGCTGCAAGGCGATAGTCGCTCACCAGTTCTGTAGATTGGCTTGACAATCGCCGCTTCCAGGCAGAGAGAGGCGGCTTTCGTCAAGCGACTGACGAAACACCAGGCGGAGATGATTTACCGGTGCAGAGGATGTTTCCTTCAGGATTCTTGGATGGATTTCTTCGGACCCCAAAGCGCAGAATGGGTTGATCTTGTGCATGAGTTGCCGTGTGTCCTCCACCGTGGAGACCAAGTCGGTTAGAGGCCGCTCGTAATTACGCTTTGACAAGACTAGATGTGCGAGTTCTCTAGGACTGAATATAGACCTCCATAGCGTTCTCTGTAAACCTCAGATTCAACCGCTTGGTCCCTCGTGAGTTCTCCGTTCCTGTCCCTCAAGAAGAACGCGTATGGCTTTTTTCTGCGTCGATGGTCATGTGTCAGAAAAGGATGTATCTGATTTCGGGCAAGATCCAGGATGGTGGTTGGTTTTCGTATGTTCCATTGGCGGACTTCGATTCAGAGCGTTCCTACATTCTAGGAAACGACAGCTCATATTTTGTCTCCTGTGGTCAAATTTTGAAAAATATTTGAGACCCCCTTTCCACAAGACGCTGA
>NW_008752203.1:69822-70613 GCF_000715545.1 Opisthorchis viverrini | reverse complement strand
CACTTACCATCAGATGAGTAAAATGATAGCGGGATGAGGTTCGTATGAGAAATAGGTCAACTTCCGAAGGACTCGAGGAGCAACGGTAGACCACAGCGAGAAGGAGAGCATCGGACCTGCGCACCAGGATTTGAATACACAGTGCATCGCAAGAAGATGGAAGAGTGGTATCGGGGAGGACAATCGGAATGGTCGTAGGTAGGTATAAAGCAACCCCACCAAACCTCCCTCATTTTGAGTCAGCTCGAGAGTAGCCGTCTATCGAGTCTCCGTGAGTGGGATTATGGACGGTTTTTCAAGGCAAACTAACTGTTCAATATCACAAATTTTGTCCAAAGGGCTGGAGAAATTTGCGGATTGTCATTTCAAGTCTCTCCGCCTCTAACGGTGAGGAGCCGAGTGTTGAATAACCAGATACAATAGAAGAATTGCTAGCTGTACCTAGAGTTCGTGTCTGAATCTCCAAATGGGTCTTTGAGGCATAATTGTCTGCATGCTGTCTTGGTTGTTTTGAGGCTGCTTCACATCTGCAGGGAGCCCGATTCGTGCTTGCCTGAACAAAGGTTTTTCCCGTGGGCAGAAGTTTCGTCCCCTGCTACACGCCATATTCGCTTGCAGTGGTTAACGGCCCTATGGAGTCTCTAGTGAACTGAACAAATTACTGGTGTAAGCCAGATACAAAGTCACAAAGAGAAAAATACTAGTAAATCTTGACTCACAGTTCAAAATATGAGATTCCGTTGAACCACCACACAAAGAATAGTTCTATCTTCCTGGTATCCCAGCTCTCC
>NW_008752203.1:58099-69788 GCF_000715545.1 Opisthorchis viverrini | reverse complement strand
GACATGTTTAGTCCAAGCGCTCTGTTGAATGACTACCGTCAGCGCCGCTGCAAAACTCCGCTTGATTCGGGGCGCTGAAGTTTCATCCAGGGGGCCTTTGTAGAGTTCAGTCACTTGCCATCAGATGAGTAAAATGGTAGCGGGATGAGGTTCGTATGAGAAATTGGTCAACTTCTGAAGGACTCGAAGGTTAACGGTAGACCACAGCGAGAAGGCGAGCATCGGACCTGCGCACCAGGATTTGAATACACAGTGCATCGCAAGAAGATGGAAGAGTGGTATCGGGGAGGACAATCGGAATGGTCGTAGGTAGGTATAAAGCAACCCCACCAAACCTCCCTCATTTTGAGTCAGCCCGAGAGTAGCCGTCTATCGCGTCTCCGTGAGTGGGATTATGGACGGTTTTTCAAGGCAAACTAACTGTTCAATATCACAAATTTTGTCCAAAGGGCTGGAGAAATTTGCGGATTGTCATTTCAAGTCTCTCTGCCTCTAACGGTGAGGAGCCGAGAGTTGTATAACCAGACACAATAGCAGAATAGCTAGCTGTACCTACAGTTCGTGTCTGAATCTCCAAATGGGTCTTTGAGGCATAATTGTCTGCATGCTGTCTTGGTTGTTTTGAGGCTGCGGTAGCGGTTGTATTTCAGTAAAACAAACTTTTGTACAGCGATGTGACTGGTAATGATGGGAAAAAAGAAGATGATACTGAGCATGAAAAAGAGCAGTTTACAAGTGCTACACTCTGTCTGAAGGATTTGAGACAAACTTGTATCTGTTTGGTTTCTTGGGCATTTGCTTGTGGTTCGATCGGGCTTTCAACCCATTTTATATTGTGTGTTTCAGGTGAAGGGACCGCGCGGAACGAAAAGAAAAGTGCCCCAAGAAGCCTGGAATAAAGACTCGATACTGTGTATTAATCCATGCATCCGTGACTTCTTGCTGCAGTCATTTTTCTATTTTTATAGCTCGGAGGACGCGCAACGACCACGACGATCTCGGCGCAGGAAGCGTGATCCAGATTCCTGGTCTCTTGTATCACTCGAATAATCCGCATTGGGCCCGCCTCCATTGGACGTTAAACATAGTAATTCGAATGCCCGATTCTGATTGGCCTACGTACCCTTTGGTCCGTTCGCTACACATCCGACCGCCAAGCGTGGTGTACACTAAATACGCTCGGGTTGCCGCTGGACAGTTCCCTGCTGAAGATCCTGTTCGTGTGCTTATAGCTTCGATTTCACTTGCGATGTCTCGAGTTGCCTATGTTGTCTGCCGTTGTGTCCCCGGGTGATGAAGATGTTAACGTGCAGGTCCACGTAATATTTGTTCTTGATGGCCCTGTATTTGCCGGTGATGTCGGAGGGTATATTTGAGTTGTCTGGTTTTGCTCGCGATACAGTTACATCTTGGGGCCACACTCTTCTCCCTGAAATTGATTCACGCTGTCTCATGCCTTGTTTTTGACGTGAGCCGGATACTGGTTCAGCTATAACACGCTTTCGGTGTCTAGCTGCCATCCACACGAAGGAGGCAGGTCGCTCAAGCCTAGACAGGGGAAGTCGAGTGGCAGAAGTCGGGTTCGAACCACGGACCTTCCTGTCAATAAGTTCGCGCTCGAACCACTTGGTCCATCTCTCCCCGAGCCGGATACTAGTAGTCCATCTGGTGTCCACTGTTTTTGGCGTTGACTGTATCTGCCAGTCACTACTTTCTGACACTCTTGAGACTTGCACCTTCTGTTTTATCGGTGCTTCGCCCTTACCTTATGGATAGCAGTGGAAACCTGCCTGAGTTGTAGATTGAAGGATTCAGACTCCCGTCGGCACGACGTTGACTGTAAACAGGGTTTGTCAGGGCAGACTGAGGTGAGTGAGCTAATGGTGTCAGACGTAACGGGTCGCGCGCACTCCCATTTTTGCTGATCTAGGTGGAACTGTACTGACCGCAAAATTATCAATGACCATGATGGCCGTAACCGCGTCGCCAGCTGTAGCCGTTTGTTGCTGGAATTGCTGTAAGCGTAAAAGCTGTTAGTGGAGTCCAGGCCTAGGTGATGGATGCTTGTCTAGTTGGTGAGGAAGCATGCACTACTGCATTGAATGCAACTGAACATTACGGGGTGGGTAAGCTTCCCAGTTCGTCCCAGACTTTCACAGGATGCATATTGCGAACGGTCTCGCTTGGGCATCCAATCCGCCGCCTTCAAATAACGCCACTTGTTCGTTTGGAAATAAGAGAGATAAAAAAAAGTTTGAAAAGTTGGAGCTTAACTGGTATCATGCGCACTTGGAGATTTTCGTCTCACCGGTAGCCGTATATCCCATGCTGAGTGCCTTTCACCAAGTTATCTGCGGGAGCTCCTGGAGCTCTCTTTGGGGCATTCTTTTTTGTGACCTCGTTTGCATTCCCTGCACCTATGGTCCCGGTGGAGATGGTGGCCTGAAAATCGCCAGTTGCTAGAAAGACGGTAGGGCTGGATAGTTTCCCTGGAGATAATGTAGAATTTGATTACCCTTTTTGGATTACTGTGCATACTCAGGCTAGGAGGGCCGGGAAAATTACATCATAGAAGCACCAGTTAGCATTCTGTAGCATGTTTCTAAGGTGTTAGCTCCGAATCTTGTTCACTTTGGTGTACTCCCTGGCAGCGCATACTGTGGTGACTGAAGACCAGACACGTAGATGAGACACTTGAATTAGTTTTCTGTTGATGGTGCTCAGCTTGAAGCGATCAAGTTCTTTGTTCACCACACCAACTAACGTGTGCGTCTTCGGTATCTGTTTTGCTATTCTTGTTAATCAGGGAATTCTGCCCACCGGGATGTCGATATTCGCTTAGCCAAGATCACGAGAGAGGTTAGAGAGTGGAATCCGTGAACTGATCGAGCTGAGCCGTCCCTAATTTAAGCATTAACTGTCGAGTCTCATTCGTGTTCAAGTTGAACGAGGCTGATTTGAAACATGTCCTCATTCCTTGAATCAACTTCCGGATATTTGTCCAAATTCAGCTTATAAATTGCGTTTAGAAATGAACTTCGCGTCAGATTCTGTCGGGAAAGACGCATGCGCACCTGTTTTTATGGTATAACCTTACTCATCGTTCTTGTCATCGAATATGACACCAGCAAAAAGTACTGGTGCTTTACTGTCGTACAAACATCGGTTTATTATAATGAAGAAGAAACGGAACAGGGATGGGGACCAACACAGGCGATTTGGATAGAACCTGACAGCGTGACAGCAAGTGACATCGGTCAGTCGTCGTCGGTCGTCATATCATTCAGTGTCTCCAACCAAGGGTGGCCGAAGGCCGCACTAGCATCAAACGTTCACCATCATTATTCGTCCAACACTTACACCACTCAGCGTGGACCAAGAAGCTACCGCTTCACTTAATCCGTAAAAAAATACAGCCCGTTTCTCGAGAAACGAGAAGCTTTCAATCACTGTCAAATCAATCACACCAACAAACTGTTTGAAGACGTTATATGCAATAGCTGCGCTTTGGAGGCGGGAACTGATAAATTAGTGCTCAAATACAGCACTGTCAGTTGACTGTTAAGTGGGGGAATTGGAAAGAGAGCTATGCATTGAAGGCAATAGCTTGGATTCATGAGCGCCATTGAGGGCGCGACTGGGCCATGTCTGACAATCTCTCTAACCGTTGATATGGCCCGTCTTGGGGTCCCCATCCAGGAAGACGGCAATGACCAGCGCAGCTGAGTTTGCTGACAATGGCCTTTATACTTCGCTGCCAAGTGATTGGCCGCCTCTGACTCTCTCCCACCTCATGAACAATCATCGTGAACAATCATCATGAACAATCGGTGCGCACGACTTTCTGTAATCCACCACCTCACCCACCAACACAACTTGCTAATGCAGGCCTTGTCTTCAGTCAGTCCGTACATCACAAGGACTTGCGTACTCGGATTTCTACGGACCTCTCTCCTCACGTACATGTGTTTTTAATAGCCATCACCATATTCTCCAGCTGTAAGAACCACGCACTTGCCATGTACTGACGACATCTGCCACAGTGGTGGGTAGCTAGTCACTTGGGGCGAGATAGCTCAGTGGTTAGAGCGCGTATATACTGAACAGAAGGTCCGTGGTTCGAACCCGACCTCTGCCTCTCGACTTCCCCTGTCTTGGCTCAGTCGGCTTATCCGCAAGTACGCGGTGGGGGTTCGAGTCCACTCAGTCTTCCAAGAGCACTGTACACACTTCAGGTGCATGCCAAACCGTAATTCGGAGTTACTTAGGTTATTTATTGTTATCTGCATTACAGTGGCATCAGACACAAGAGGAGCTATGTCGTCTGTATACTCGATATCTGTGAGCGAATGGCCCGATGGCATTTCGACCCCACAGGCGTTAGAGGCTGGGAGTGCGTGTCCCATAATCACATCAAAAATGGAGTTGAAGGGGAAAGGTGAAAGAGGATAGTCTTGCCTGGCACAGCTTGGTGTGGGGAACTTAAACAAGAGCCTTCCGTAAGCCTCCACGCGTCCGGGGCGTCGGTGTACAACGCTATAAGCAGGGTCCAGAATTTGCGTGCGACACATGTGCTCCATAGACATAGCCGTGGTGAAGTACGGTCCACAGAGGCAAACGCAGCTTTCAAGTCAAGGAAGACTGCCATTATTGGTCCGTCACGAAAAGACTAGGCCATATCGTAGTGTGACGGTTTGTGTGCCTCCGTGACCCACTGAGCTGTACTGGTGTATTTCCATGCCGCGTAATCTCATACCAGGTTGATCAATCGTAAAAATTCCGTACAACACAGACTCCTGACCCTCCAGATTGCGGGTTGGAAGATGTATGGCGATTTGTTCTATAAAAATGGCAATGCACTTGTATTTCCAGCCAAACCTCGCTGCCTTGTGATCAGTGTTTTGAGCCAAAGGCTTTGGTCGAAGACCCCAATCTTCCTCCTTTGCTGTGGGCCCAATCTCATGTACGACCATGACACAACTAACCAAACTCCTATGCCACATCCACCATCGTGTGGTACCCTCAGCCGGGTTGCCTTCAATACAACATACAGCAGAGCCAGTAAGCGAAAGCAGGCTACTGCTAACGCTTCTGCTATTTTTCGCCTCTTCACACCGTTAATAATCCTCTCCTTTTAGGCCCATCAGTCAGGGCACCGTTAATAATTCTCTCCTTTTAGGCCCGTCAGTTAGGGCTGATGACTCCGTTCTTTCTGCACCGGTTTTGAAAGCAACTCTGCACATCATCCGGTGTTGACGCTGATGACTCCGTTCTTCCTGCATCGGTTTTGCAAGCAACTCTGCACATCATCCAGTGCTGATATCATCAGGCATCTTCAACCCCTGATGCCTAGTCAGTATGGCTGCTCTTAATTTCCTTACTCTGAACCAAGCAGGACAACAAGTTTCTCTAGCTCTCATATTGGACTGACTTGATATTGATGTGTAATGTGCATGGGAAACAAGCATTCAAGATGCCGATTCATTGTATGAGCTAACCGTCCCACCACTCTCCACTCGCTTCGGGCTGCTCAGCTCTGACGATCCAGAGGCTGCTGCGGCAGGATATACAGCCCGTCCTAATTCATCGGGCGGAAGGATACCCGTTGAGGATCGCATCTGTGGGGTTCATTTGCCAACGTGCCTGATGGATCTCACAACCTGGAAGTTGATCGTTATCCGTCTGTCATCCCTGCTCACACCCCAACCGACTATAGCTATGGTATCTTCAAAATGAGCTTTATGACGTCTGGAACGTACTGCCATTGCAACGTAGAAGCTCAGATATCGTTGTGGTTGCCGAAGATCTGAATGCATAAGTGAGCAGGCTTAGTGCAACTGAGACTCAATTAGGTAGTCGACATGGATTCAACTCGGTGCGTACTCATAGTACTGAAAGATTGCTTCAGCTATCTCGTGATCGCAGGCGGTCACTCGCAATTGTACAGCATTTTACTTATCTTGGGAGTTGCGTTCATTCCGATTCTAGTGTGACAAATGATCTCAGTACACGAATGTGCAAGGCCCGGGTCGGGTTTGCTTATTTGAGACACCTATGACGTCAATGTAATATATCCCTGAATCTCAAGGGACGTATGTATCAGGCTACAGTGTGGGCTGTTTTCTACGATTGTGAGACTTGTCCTATTAGAGAAGCGGAACCGAGACGTCTTCAGGTCTGCGACAACCATTTCCTCAGAACCGTAGCTCTTACGCAGTGGTGTTGGTGAATCCATAACGAGACGATTAGAAAGGTAGTGCGGTTGTCCAACGGGGGCTTCCATAGAATGATATGTCCAGCAGACGAAGTTGCGTTGGTTAGACCATGTTTTCTCCACACCTAACCGTCGTTTTCCAAGGAGTGACGTTTTCTGTGACCAATTTAGAGTGGAACAGGTGGAGAGGTGACCAACCTTTGACCTGGAAGAGGGTTATGAAGGAGATGACCATAGGTCTGGGTGGTGTTGGTGGGATTCGGCTTCCATGCTAGGTTCCGCGTGACTCCTCCTGGTGCCTGTTTGGAAACGTTGCAAAATATGGCTGCCATTCAATATCGTTGGCGTCATTGTTATCAGTTTCTATCCATATTGCCCGAATGAGTGTCTGAAAATTGTTGTCGGTTGCTATTAAGTCAACTTTTTTCCGTTCATTTCTCTCGTTTGCTTCACAATGATGCTTTGAAATGAATCCTATTTGTACGCCACTGAATCACGGTTTTAAACACTGATATTTTGCTGTCGATGATGATGATCGCAATCTGTTATCGATCGCGCGGAACAATAAATGACTTCCGTTCTGCGATTTCTGACCATGTGGTCGTTTGGAGTCGCTTTTTTCTTCGTGTCCGGGGATCGAACAAGGTGCGTACAAACTCCCGGGAAAGTCGAACTAACCATGGTTCGAACCCAACATCTGCCTGCAGACTTTCCCTGTCTAGATTTGGGCAACCTGGCGGTATCCTAGCCCTCGTGCTTCCTTCGGGTGGCATGGCAGCTAGGCACAGAAAGGGTGTAACAACTTAACGATTTTTTTATATCGCGAAATGTCTTCTCTTTCAGAGCACACGTTTTGTCCTTCAACTTGGCTTTGTCCCACGTCGTCTTATGTCTTGGGGGAATTGAAAGGAGCACGGCAGGTCGCCAGAGCACTTCTCGTTCACAATGGCCACTCGTGATGTGTTTCGCGGAGAATTCGATTTCAAATCGAATGAATCCTTGGATACTCAAATAACTGAGTCAATCGATAGGGGAGATTTTCCCGTGGCCATCTTGTCGTTGGTGATGCTTATTATCTGGTCCATCTATATGTTGTTCTACAATTCACGAGTGGTCGGTATTTTGATCTCCCTGATAGCCAGACGATTCGTGAAGCGTGGTTTCATCCGATTCGGCTCTGTGTCGTTCTCAGCGTTGGGTGGAAAATTGATGCTTAGAGATTTCGCCTACATGACTGATGATTATACCATTCGATGCTGCTACGCGATCGTCGTTTTCAATTACTGGCTGCGCTTCACATCAAACACTGTAGGTGAGTCGAGCTTGAATCTCGTCCAGTGCATACGTTTCTTGCAATTTGTCGCAGTTCGGCGGTCCACGCGGTTTCAACATACCGATATGAACCATAGCAAGTTACCTATGCATGGTTGGTCTTCCGGGAGCCAAGTATTTCATATGAGGTGTTTTTCCTCCTAGTTATGGAATCATTCGACATCATGTATTTTGTCGAGCACAGCTTTGGCTTCCTAACGCATCTATTGGTGTGATATTTGTTTTCTGATTGCTAACACTAATCAACTTTACTACCAAAGCGTCCATTGTCATTTTATTCACCACCTTTGTCCCTATTCCCTGCCACGGCCTAAACAGTAAGATCAGGGTTGGCGGTCTGGTTATAAGTGTTATAAGTATTACATCAAGTTATAAGTACATCAATTTATAAGTATTACACCAAGGAAACTAGCGTGAGGACGACTCTATGCTAATTCTTGACCGATTTGGTCTAACCTTTCATTCTAAAATGTTTGTAACGTGTAGACAAAATTTCATCCTTTTGAGTTGCTATCTGCAAGCACAAGAATGCACCGAAATAAAGAGATCCTGGTGCGGATGATCTAGATCAGCTTTGAGCTTAAAACACTGGCGTTTATTTCAAAAGTATAACATACAGTGTGCTAAGCTTGTGCATCGTTAGCGGAGGTTTTCAAGCTATCACAAAATAAGAACGCCATAGCTGATTAAATTTGACCACAAATTTGCTATCTTGGTGTGGTCATATGTAAAAAGGTTTGCGTTTGAGAGCCTGGTGCTTCCATTAGGCTGTCCAGTGTCTTCCGAGTTTTTCACTTAATTTGATCTGGCTTCAACGTTTCATTTCATTTCAACACGAGATGTGGCGCCTTATAAGTTTTGGGCATAGGAAATCAAATTCCATCAGCTGTTTTCAGTGAAATGTTGAAATTTGTTAGTGTTCTAAACTGAATATTAACGGGCAAAATTGTAAACACCAGATGGTCTCAGTAATAGTTGGGATACCATACGTGATCATGCATGGAAGATTGCGCGTTACTCACCCGACGGAAGTGGGAAGCGAGGAGTCCGCGTCGAACAATATCCCAAGTCGAACGCCTTCAGCAGTTTACTCGTTTGTTCTCCTCCTGAGGTATCTCAATCTAGCGCAACTGCGTGCAGCCAAATCACTAATGCGAGACAATTCGTTTGCTATCCAACATCCGCCACTGTAGTGTAATGCTCTGGAGCTCGATACAGATCCAGCTTACGCACCGGAAGGTCCGCGATATGCACATAACCTCAGCATCTCGACTGCTCATGCCCAGGCTTGGACGTTATCCCGACCTTCGTGCCTCCTTCCTTTGGCATGGCACCTAGGCACCGAAAGGGTGCTACGGCTGAACGATGATGCACTGCGTGTGCGTGGAATATGCTGTTGGTATAAAATCAAAGGCTTGTGTTTTTGTTATCCCGTTCTCTATCCATGTTTGCAATTACTGCGTTCTTTGTGTGTCATCATCCACTCCAGTCCCTCTGGACAGTTGTGTTCAGTTTCTGGCAGCACAAAAAGATTTGTTTAGAATTTTAAACATTGTGGCGTTTACAATGCTTCATTTGTAATACCCAAGCTCCATAGCCTACTTTGTTTCGCTCTAATCCGCGCTAATAACCTCGTTGGCGCACAGTTAACGGAGGTATTACCAACTTCGCCCTAAATTGCCACGGGAACGATGGACCGCCATCCGTACGTACTCTTGTATGGCAGGTGGTTTCTGTGAATTGTGGACGAATCTAGTAATGCCTGAAAGCAACTCAGTGCATCAAATAAACTACCTCTGTGTCCAGTTAGGAACGGCAGACTCCTCTTAATTCACTGGAACTACAAAACTCTGTAGTCTTTTCACTGCAATCAGCAGGACTTTTTGTTTGTACGACCTCTGGTTGGTGCATCTCTGAGTTTCTGACTAATCTTTACGTTCAGCAAGGGATCCACGTGTTGGAGGAAGATGCCTTTACATATACCTCTACGGGCTCGATATTCACTTGTACAATCGCACCGCAGCGTACGAAGAACTGGGGAAGCTATTCAAGATTGCCTCAAAAAGTAACAGAGGTTCCCTGCAACGACAGTGGACTGATTCGGGTTCAACGAAAGGTATCCCTTTATCAACCTCCCGGAGCCGTCTTTCAGAGGCTGATACACTTGACAACGATGATGTGATCACAAAGCCGAATGGGTATGTTCCATTACTTTCAGTGTTTCTTGTTTGCGTGCGGCACATTCACCAACGTAGGTTTACTATTGCATTGTTCTCACAAAGTTTGGTGTGGCATTTTTGGTGCCCATCCGTTTGCAGACCATCATCTCATACAATCCAACCGGCCTGTTGGCAACCCGCATAGTCGCCAAATGGGTATTTTAACAAGCTGTCATTATAACGCGTTGCCCTATAAGCACTTTGTTTACCCCTATTACCAACGCTCAATATCGAAGTTAGTAGCCAAGGGACGGCAACGACTGGTGCAGCTGAGTTTTGCGGTATTTGCCTTCGTATTTCGCTGCCAAATCATTGCCCCGCATGCTTATGCGAACAGGACTGTTCGGGAACGTCAGTCGACTGGCATACGGAGCACGCGACCAAACGAGTATAACCGGTGGAGTATGATTATTGTGGGTGGGTTATTTCCAAAACCTATTTGATGTACTTCAGCATTGATGATCTGATTTTCCCACCAGAATCGGGCAGTACTCCGGAGACCGATGGTCGAACACTAAAATCCTTTTGAAGTCATCACTATGCACCGACCGACTTTCTGACCCACGTAACAATGTGGAGCTCCCGGCTGCATTGTAAACCCGACCCCTGACAAAAGCTGTCCTATCATTCCTAATCTGGATGAAAGTATCACCGGTTAGACCAACAGGACTGATACAGCTACCCAGGTGGATGATCAACTCAACTGCAAGCGAGGTTCGGGTTTGAGCCAACGTAGTCACGCAACAGCACTCTACACTTTGCAGTTGTGAAACGCATACGAAACCATGAGGCAGATTAATTTAGACCAATTAATGTTGCCTACGTTGCGATGGCGTCAGAAGAACTCTGTCGTCTCTGTTGGTCATGTCTGAGCTAACGCCCTTATAGCATTTCGACCCAAAAGGCATTAGAGGCTAGGAGTGAGTGTTCCATAATGGTATCAGCAATGAAGTTGAAGAGGACAGCCCTGCCCTACATTGCTTGATGTAGTGAACTTAAGTGAGAGCTTCCCGTAAACCTTCACGAGTCCACTCGAGTTGACGTACGCACTTTAATGGATACCAACGACTTGTGGAGAAAATCTTTGCTCCATATACACCACCATAGTGCCTGACGATCCACCAAGTCAAAGGCAGCTTTTTAGTCAAGTATTACAAGTAGTTTCGCTGTTCCATAATCTATCACAGAGTGAATATGTGATCGATACAGTGAGTCTGCCTCGTAATGCGGTTACTCGTAACATGTGATCTGACTGCTTCAAGTCCGATTGCTCTCATTTGGCCTTGCTGACCTTGTTGCACCGAAGTTCTAATCACTTAAGCCCGCGTGATTATTGCATTATTCAAGTCCGACCACTAAGGCGGCAGTTCTCTGGTCCAAATGACCTACACATGGGGCAGATGCCTAGATGAATTTCATGGTACAGACGACCCCTGTCACTTGCTCGGACTCTTCATGAACAGTCGACTGTGATTTAGAAACGGGCCTCCCTTTTGACACAGCGTCATTGAATTCCTGATTCTGGTCATTCACAGTCAGTTGAAACTCAGTTGTTTATTAGATAGGGACTACTGTTGTCCTTCACTATCAATTTTTGTGTACTCACATTGAGGTAGCAGTGTGAGACTTTCAAATGATGGCCACATTTAAACCACGCTGCTGTCGTATGCCTTGTCTGCGATCAGTTTGGACGCATCTTGCCAGGACAGATCGGGGCTGGGTAGTTTTCTCTGCAGTCTATTGTAATCGGAAAGTGGAAAGGTTGGGTTCGGCTTCATCGGATCTTGTTTAATGCCCACCGTCTAGGTCAGTTATGAACTCACGAGTGAGATGGCCCAAGTGGTTAGAGCCCGAATTTAATGACCGGAAGGTCCGTGATTCGAATCCGACCTCCGCCACTCGACTTCCCCTGTCTAGGCTTGGG
>NW_008752203.1:45513-55134 GCF_000715545.1 Opisthorchis viverrini | reverse complement strand
TGAGCTAACGCCCTTATAGCATTTCGACCCAAAAGGCATTAGAGGCTAGGAGTGAGTGTTCCATAATGGTATCAGCAATGAAGTTGAAGAGGACAGCCCTGCCCTACATTGCTTGATGTAGTGAACTTAAGTGAGAGCTTCCCGTAAACCTTCACGAGTCCACTCGAGTTGACGTACGCACTTTAATGGATACCAACGACTTGTGGAGAAAATCTTTGCTCCATATACACCACCATAGTGCCTGACGATCCACCAAGTCAAAGGCAGCTTTTTAGTCAAGTATTACAAGTAGTTTCGCTGTTCCATAATCTATCACAGAGTGAATATGTGATCGATACAGTGAGTCTGCCTCGTAATGCGGTTACTCGTAACATGTGATCTGACTGCTTCAAGTCCGATTGCTCTCATTTGGCCTTGCTGACCTTGTTGCACCGAAGTTCTAATCACTTAAGCCCGCGTGATTATTGCATTATTCAAGTCCGACCACTAAGGCGGCAGTTCTCTGGTCCAAATGACCTACACATGGGGCAGATGCCTAGATGAATTTCATGGTACAGACGACCCCTGTCACTTGCTCGGACTCTTCATGAACAGTCGACTGTGATTTAGAAACGGGCCTCCCTTTTGACACAGCGTCATTGAATTCCTGATTCTGGTCATTCACAGTCAGTTGAAACTCAGTTGTTTATTAGATAGGGACTACTGTTGTCCTTCACTATCAATTTTTGTGTACTCACATTGAGGTAGCAGTGTGAGACTTTCAAATGATGGCCACATTTAAACCACGCTGCTGTCGTATGCCTTGTCTGCGATCAGTTTGGACGCATCTTGCCAGGACAGATCGGGGCTGGGTAGTTTTCTCTGCAGTCTATTGTAATCGGAAAGTGGAAAGGTTGGGTTCGGCTTCATCGGATCTTGTTTAATGCCCACCGTCTAGGTCAGTTATGAACTCACGAGTGAGATGGCCCAAGTGGTTAGAGCCCGAATTTAATGACCGGAAGGTCCGTGATTCGAATCCGACCTCCGCCACTCGACTTCCCCTGTCTAGGCTTGGGCAACCTGGCAGCATCCCAGCCCTCGTGCTTCCTTCGGGTAGCATGGCAGCTAGGCACCGGAAGGGTGTTACAGCTGAACGCTTTCTTTCTTTCTTTCTTTCTTCATCTCGGTACCCCGACTATGGATACGGAAAGCTATGAAAAAGAACATATACCACAGCGTATTCATATAGCACCGGGTTACTGCTAGTCCATCCGATAATGCAAATGTAAAATCCATATTTGCTTGTCAGCAGCCTTACTGAAGGACCACAGTGGATTGCTTTGAATGATCTGCCTTGCTCTGCATCGTTTGCCGTGCACTTCTACGAAAACACCATACACTATCCTCTAGTTGGTTTTTCACTCGATCTTACGTGCATTCAGATGAGTTTGAGTACTTTTCAGTTAACCGGTTTGAAATCAATTTCCATCGTATTGTTCTTATCAGTAACACATCGACTGGGTTTTTGGACCTGTTCTGGTCGCATGCGAGGAGGCTTGTCCCCGTGGTGAGATTCAATATGGAGTTGGTAAGCTTGTAAAATTCATTTTGATCTGTGAATGTCTAGGCCTGCACTTATTTCACTATTTCGGTATGTCAGTAGTTCATATCGATCGAACACCATAGTTTAAGTGTTTAGATGACAGGTCTCTCTGTTTTTTCCGATCATCGAAGCAAGTTCACAATCATATCCGCAGAGCAGTGTGGCTGGTGTTATCGAAGCGATCATTTGTCCGTTATGGTACACATCTAAACTAAACTGGCTACAGCATGCCAGTTGATGCGTAATACACTTTGTTTTCTGCTTACCGATAGACCATTTTTACCAGCTGCAGTTCTTGCTTCTGGGACAGACAGCGTGATTAAAGAATAATAACGCAATGTCCTGTCTGCCTCGTGGGACGCTCACTGCTATTGTTTCCCGATAGGGATGGTCGCTTCTCGTCCTGTCTGCCTCGTGGGACGCTCACTGCTATTGTTTCCCGATAGGGATGGATTGTCGCTTCTCGGCCTCTCATCCTAGGTCGATTCCAGTTTCTGGACGATATTACTACCAAAATTACTGAATCCGTTTTCCTCTGGAGAGGACGTTCAGAAGAGATCATCCATTAAAGGTTCCTTCGAATTCTAGGAGCTCATCCTTCGCTAGAGATCACTCTTGGCTTCATCCTTCGGGCTACTTCTTTTTTAAATGTTGTACTACCGTTCCTTTGGAAGCGACCCAGTTATGGGGCTAGTGTTGTGTGCGTTCGTTGAAATAAAAAATGCACAGAGCACCAGCTTGGGAGCGGTGATCTATCTGACATTCGCGAAATTAAGTTCAAAAAGCCCCTAACGGAGGCTGTCTCTGAGAGTGATCAAGCACACCCCTCCCACTTGGTAGCCCTGGTTGTGGAGATACCCGCTCGTGCAGGACAACCTTTTTGGTACTTAGTGAAAATAACGCGTTAGGTTTAAAATTCCCTGTTAGGGAGACGAATAAACTGTATATTGTGGTTAGGCCCGTAGCATCCTGGTCAACACTTCTGTACTGAATGGAGTAAACTACTCAAGACATAAAATTCCCTGTTAGGGAGACGAATAAACCGTATATTATGGTTAGGCCCGTAGCATCCTGAATGGAGTAGTACTGAATGGAGTAAACTACTCAAGACGCGTCATATTCCTCGCTTAACATAGAGTGATCAAGCACACCCCTCCCACTTGGTAGCCCTGGTTGTGGAGATACCCGCTCGTGCAGGACAACCTTTTTGGTACTTAGTGAAAATAACGCGTTAGGTTTAAAATTCCCTGTTAGGGAGACGAATAAACTGTATATTGTGGTTAGGCCCGTAGCATCCTGGTCAACACTTCTGTACTGAATGGAGTAAACTACTCAAGACACGTCATATTCCTCTGCTTAACATACTCCAATTCATTTCGCGCTACGTTTTGCAAGCCGTTTTTTTCACCGCAACTGCATTGACCTTGTTCAACTGTCCTCTACTTGTTATGCCTACAGACAAAGATATGTGCCGGAAATCATCTGCTCCCACGAGCTTGTATGCTCAGCAGTACGCGATTGACTGGAACCTACAGTTTGGGAGAGCCCACCTATCAGGCAGATAGATACCAACACAAAGTGTCGGCCGAATTTAGTAACCTATTGTGCACATTGATTCCGGTGGTTGAGTACGCCGGTCAACATGCGATCGAAGAGTAAGTTCCTTGCCGGTCGTATTTGTTCGCATTGATTTATTACCATGCGATGTGAGTAAACGTCTCTGGTTCATCCTTACGTGTTCCCTTTTTGATTGTATTACGGTTGTATTCAGTTTGGACTAGCTTTGAGTTTACTTGATGTGGCAGAAGTATGTGACGTTTTCACGAAGGTTGCTCATTCAGGGCAGGATGATTTCATTGTCTCCAGTAGTCTCTAAAAGCGCTACACACACCCTCATGAAACCCTATACCCACACGAAGGCACTGTTGAGCCCTCACAGTGAACTTCGGTGTATTTTTCCCTTTCATTTTACTCGTCAGAGCATTAATTTACCCACAAACTGGAACTTACGCATTTCCTCTCCTAACTACCGTTTGTTGCCCAGTTAAATCCACCCTAGATCCGTGTACGCAGCTAATCAGCCCCTCCGGGAACAAGCTTTTTAATGATTCCATACCAAAATCTCGTGCCTATTTTCAGACCACCGAAAAATTGGGATCGGACGTTTCACGTCTTCCACTTTGGTCGCGGCAATTTTACATACATCCAAGATGAGCCAGGTTAGCCGTTTTTGTTGTACTCATTCAACCACTGGCGATCGCGATCCATACCCCGTGACCTCGTCACTTTTGTGTTATATCGTGCAAAGTATCTAACAATACTTATATGTGTCATCATTGTCCGCTGTAATAACCGCGTACTTGTCGTACAGTGGTTGTAGCTGCCACAGTTTCGTGCACCGATGATTCGGGGGGTAGGTAGCTGCGCATTGGAGACCGGAGCTGATAGATTGGTGCTGTCAAGTGGGGGTGGGGTCGGGTGGAAAAGGAGCTATGCATTGAAGGCAATAGCTTGGATGCACGAGCGCCATTGAGGGCGCGACTGGGCCATGTCTGACAATGTCTCTAACCATTGTTATGGTCCATCTGGGGGTCCCCATCTAGGAAGACGGCAATGACCAGCGCAACTGGGTTTGCTGGTAATGGCTTTTATACTTAGCTGCTAAGTCATTGTTTGGCCTCCCCTGGCATCGCAGAGAGTTCCCGCCCTGAGAGTCTCTTTGAAAGTTTCTGGTGGATTTACCAAGACAGGTGTCTATTAATTGCCGTGCCCCTTTTCAGGTGGGGATGGCATTCACAGTCGCAAAAGCGAATGAATCATAGGTGGCTTCTTTTATTATATGGCCCTGCTTTTTATGTGGGAGTTCGCCTATGATCGAATTACGAATTTCGTGCAACCTGTGGAATTTTCACCGAAATACCAACTACCTCTCGTTGGACGCGTTATTCAAAGAAACCTATTTACCTTTTTTCACATAGGTTTTGTTTCCAACGAACCAGATCAAGTTTACATGTCTGGAGGAGATGTCACCGTACGTCAAACTTGGCCGGTTTGGAGATTTGTCATTTGTGTCACAAAAAGTTGTCAGTTACACTATGGCCCTTGGGCCGATCGTCAGCGGTGAGTAGTTAATAGTAGCCATCTGTTCTGTTGTGGTGTCTGGTTCGGCTTATCGTTTTCGTCCACTGACTACGAGCTGAAGTCCCCATTGAGTGCTATTCATGCTGGAAATATTAAGCTGCCAGCTTTCACCTAGAGCAGACCAGGTTCCTAGATGTTATTGTCTTTCAGTCTTCGTGCTTTGTTTCCGTTACCTGATAGCTCTGTACCTAGGGGACACAATAAACGAACGATTTAACTTAGACGATGACATAATCGAGCGTTTTGTCAGCCAAACTGGAATATAGTGACGTCTGGTAAATGTCGTGATTATCGCCTGGAAAATACTTTTTATGAGATAGTACGTGGAGAAAAGGGTTCCTATATCTTTTCGCCCCTCCCTACAGTGCTGTATGCCAACTTAGGTGAACGCGTGAAAGCGTGTCATCGATATGACACGCTACCCCCCTGTAATGCCAATAGGGCGAAAGGGATTCAGAGCCGTCCACTCACAATGTCGAGCATGCAAACGAGATAACTGTTCGTGGATTTGACCCCATCGATATGCCAACCTGAAAAATTGTGCCTTGTTTTGGCATGTGGCATGAATAGTTCACATTGCTGCTACAAGACTGGGAATACCCGAAACTCATTTTTGTAGTTGTGCAAATGGTGATAGTAGACACATCTTTTAAGCTGGTTGGCTGTATCGATTTTAGTGGCATAAGCTGGTTGGCTGTATCGATTTTAGTGGCTTGGCGAAAGAGGTCGCCACCTTCTGGACAGGCCAGAGCAGCTTTGGCCAACTTGTACCATGTTTAGCGCAGTTTTGGCTTGTCCGTCAAGGGTCGAGTTTACAGTGCCGCTCCATATGATTATTTGGGCAAAATAAGCTAGCACCTACAAGCTAGTGTTGTTGAAAATCCCTTATTATTTGACTGTGTGTGTCTCCGGCGTTCGCTGGGAAAATGGCATTAGTAGTGCCGAAGTACGCTGAATGGCTTTCGGACGAAATAACTCGTATACGGTAGTTATTTGACGAAACATAATGGGTTGTGCTGGTTTATTCAAATGGTTCGTACTTGAGTGGACAGCTTGCAGCTCAGGCCTCTAGCAGAAAGCAAGTAGGTCAGCGACGTGGCTCAAATTTCATAGTCGTTCAGTAAAAGTACGTACGTACACATGCAATTACGGATAAGGCATTTCGGTTCTGTCAGTCACAGGAAGAAGTCTGATATGGCAATTGGACAAAACCGGCCTAATTCAGAATCCAAGCATGATTATCGTTCTAAAAACAAAACTTCGCACCAGTGCATTAGCCACTCATCAGCTACAAGTTCGCCATTCAGAATGAAAACGAGGTGGAATGTTGAATAAAATGCTTCCACAAGTTAGCAGTATGCTACCCTTTCAGTAGGACTCTTACGACTGCGTTTATTTTCTTTTGTCTAGCTCAACAATAAGCACCCGGGGATCTCAAGTCCCTCATTGATATTGTCGATAAATTGACACCTTATTTTCATACTTTGACTTCGCACAAGTCAACCACTGGTTTGTTCAGTTAGTTGCAAAACGCTTGGAACCGACTAAGTAGCCATCGTTTTTCCGGAAAGTTTGGTAACAATCGGTAGATTTGTCGACTAATTCAACTCTAGACGTAAACGCTTCGAGTTTGCCTCGTGCTTGACTATGTAGTATACTATGCACTACTTTGTTTCCTCTTTGCGCCACTGATATATTATGGGCTTGCTTGACTTTCAAACAGATTCGGGTGTCCATTTCCCGTGATCTATCGAAAATCTAAGTTGATGGTTCATGTGAGCCAATGCAGCCTATTTTTGCTCGTTTATCTGACACTGTCATCTGTTCTTCCTCTAACGGCACTTGTAATTGCAGACCTCGGCTTTTTTGTCAGTTTCAGGGTTACTTATCACCTACACGTTTTTTTCCTCTTTTGTTTTCGCAGGGATCTATTGTGGCATTTCTTCTTCCCACCATCGTATCAACCGGCAAAGATTAGCGACCCACCAGTGACTGGCCAGTACCGTGTTCCAAAAAAGCTGGTGGTCGAAATCAATTTTGCCACCAATTTGCAGCTGGAGCTTCTGTTTAGCCAGCAAAATGTGGTCAAGGTAGGGAGTGCTGTCCACCAAACACCTGTCCTTCATGTTCCTTTCTACTTGCATTTTACTCTCTCCTGTCCGGTCACCATTGGTCGTTGATTTGGGAGCTTGCCTTTTAGAGGAATTTCAGAGGTCAAGGTCCCTAGCATATTTTGACCTTTGGAAATTGATGGAAAAGTTTGTAGAGACAATTCAAGATAGTCGCAGAATTTTTCTCAGTTGTACAGTCCTCATGTTGCATTGAGCTGATTACCTTAGTACGGTGGTAGGATTTCGCTCCTATCAGAAACCGTCAGAAGCGAGTATCATCCGCCACACGGATTCGACAGCCTCTCTTCCATTATGCAAGATAAGCTGTTCCACCGCTGCCCACTGCATGTTCTTCGCCTGTGCAGTCTAGACAGGCGGTCGTCTTCATGGTTGAGAGGTACGTGATATGCCCGAAAGAAGAAAGCGTTCAGCTCTAGCACCCTTCCGGTGCCTAGCTGCCGTGCTACCCGAAGGAAGCACGAGGGCTGGGATATTGCCAGGTCACCCAAGCCTAGACAGGGGAAGTCGAGAGACGGAGGTTGGATTCGAACCACGGACTTTCCAGTCAGTAAATTCGCGCTCTAACCACTTGGGCCATCTCGCGTGATATACCCGACGAATCAAACGATGGCTCTGTGATTATCCTAGCTGTGTGGATCAGTACTTGTAATTGTCGTTGTTTTTAACCATATTCATCCACAGTCGAAAAGTTTCTACTGTACCGGTCACAGTACCGTTCTATTTGAGTCCTTCCGACGCATCTCTCTATACCTGATAGACGCTGCACCTGAGTGCATTGCCTGACTCTTCAGTCAGGCTCAACATACCGTGGCTGGTTGGAATCGATGGATTTCGTACCCGTATTCGGATCAATCTGGTTCAAGGTGGAATTGCGGCTCAGCATTTATGGTCTGATGTCTTACGTACTCGGCAACTGGATCTTGATTTGCTGATGCACTATCCACGTGAATGGAATATGCCTCAGACGTGGGATTTTGATTTGAAGGCGAAAAGCCCGCAATTCACCATGTTGTTTGATTACAAACGATTCTTCAAAGGTTAGTTTTGCACACATGTATACCTCCTCAGGTATTCTGCCTCACAGTTGACGCTTGTTTTTAATGGCCTATAAGTTGCCCCTCTCTGTGGTGACCACTTGAAGAGTCCCGTCAAAACCAGTCTGAGAGACTCAACGAAAATCGCATATGATGGAACCGTAGCAGATCGCTTTGTAGAAAACTATCGGTACTCTGTTCTTTCTCTGTCCTTTCTCTGTCCTTGTATTCTCCTCGGGGTGCTAGGTCCATCGACGCAACTTAGGTGCAAACAGGTGCAATTTGTTAACATACTGAACCCAACTAGCTGAGATATCATCCAGAAAAGTTGACCCTAATATCGGCATTATGACACTGAAACCGTCTTCTACACAGCGTGTGTGGGTTTCACCGAACATAAATCTTCAACCAGCACTATCAATATCAGGGGTCACGAGATCCAATCATAAGATGGGGAGAATCAAAGATATCCACAGTTTTCGCCAAAAAATTCACATCGACAATTCACCATTTGAATGAAAATTAAAGCACGTTGCACGTTTATCTTGATTTATTACTTCACTGGAGGCGTTTTGCAGCAGCAGTGTATCCATCATATGCTTCTATCCACAATTCAACCCAGGTTGACATGAGATTTCACGTCCTTTTTAACTCTTCTGTATGAGATCATGTCGTAACAAGATACCTAACAGGTACGAGGTGAGAGTTGCGATACATCCATCCTCGACGGTCGGTGTGAAAGTGAACCATTAACCGGAGCTGCACTCGGAATTGTTGCTTTCTCAACAAGCTTTGCTGCTTATTTGAATTGGTGCAGCTTGGGTGCCGTACTTACGCACGTGTTACCTTTCTAAAGCACTAAGCTACAAGGTTGTCTTTTCAGAGCAATCATTCACTGGGACATACGGACTCGCTGGCTTACCATCTATGAGGAATACTTAGTTATTTGACTCAATCCTCCAACACTTGTACATAAGCTGGAGTAATACAGTTTTTACACTTGATAACTTGAATGGCTGCGTTCAGCTTTAGACCGTATCAGTGTCTAGCTGATGAGAAAACGCACAACAGCAGCTTAGATTGGAGCGATCGATCAGCGAGTGTACCGCGGATGATTAATGATCCGTCATTTGGAAGTACAAGCTATTGACAAGGTTTTACAAGACCTAGCTAGCTAACTAAAACCAAATGGCCAGGTAAACAGTACCATATCTCTATTGCGATCTCGAGGAGGTGGACCGCATTAGAAAAACGGGCGGTATCATGGGGTGGAAGAAAGGCCTAACTGCCAGATAGCTATGTGCTGTCACTCCGCCTTCTCCTCCACTTAGTCGGTACGGAGAGGGTTGTCAGGTAGTGCGAATTCTGTATTTTCTAACCCGCGTGGGAACATACGACCCGCTTGTGCGAGCGATACAATGGTAAACAGCCCACGTGCAGTTTTTATTCTCACAGTTATTTCAGAACGTTACGGCACGCGACGGTCCACACAGATGCATTAATCCGTGAAATATTTGTATAACTTACACTCCCCTTCCGAAGAGTGATTTCTTCCAAGGATGGAAGAAGATACCGAATTAGGAATTGTGTAACCTTGTTCTAGAAGGTATTAAGTCACTGGTGGGGACGGTACAATCAGGAAAGATGCAAAATTCAGGTCGCTGGTAGGTCAGGAAATAGGGCTTACCAAGTGATGTTGCCAGTGGCTGCTGGCAAATCCACTAAAACAGGA